>NW_018744955.1:5000-32046 GCF_001683475.1 Chenopodium quinoa | reverse complement strand
ATATCATTTTGATATCAAATTCTGAACATTTATGACTCCTAGACTATTTCTGTTCCAATAACTGTATAATTTTTTCCTATAATTCTGAATGAAATGTAAGCTCTTTGTGAAACTCATTAACAAATCATATATATGTTTTTTAATACCAGATGGGGAACCTGAGTTCTTCTTTGGATTGGCAACAGCACCTGCTCATGTGGAGGATAAGCTTAATGATGCCTGGCTTCAATTTGCAGAAGAAAAACTTTGTGACGAAACTGAATCTGCACAACAACCAGCTGATGCTCTTTTGGCTTCAGGGGCAGGAGATGGTGGGTCTCAACCAGCTTTACCAACAGAAGCTAAGGATAGACCGAAGAAAAAGAAAAGTTATAAGGTAGCTATGGAAGCAATGATAAGAGGTTTTGAGAAAGTAGTTGAAGAAGAAGAAGAAGAAGAAGAAGAGCAGGCTCCAATCAGTGAATGCAACCATAATGTGGCTGCATGGCATAATGTTCCACGCTCGTAAGTTTGAAAGTCCATGTTTCTACTGATTTCTTATTTGTCATGTATTGGAGTTCTATTTTTGTGCATAGATTTTTTTTTTTTAGGGTCTCAATCTTTTACATTAGAATCTTAGCATTATCTGGAACAATGTTTTACATAGCTCGAAATTTATATCAGGGAGGAGAGACTAAGGTTTTGGTCTGATCCTGATACTGAGCTCAAGCTTGCCAAAAATACTGGTGTCACTGTCTTTCGCATGGGTGTTGATTGGACAAGAATCATGCCGAAGGAGCCAACAGGTGAACTTAATGAAGCTGTAAGTCCTGTTCAAATATATGTCTTGTCTTTCCGCTGCATTCTTCATACATCTCATATCTGTAATCTTATGCTAATTAAAATTAGACCATCTGAAGAATGGAGCTCATGAAATATGATTTATCATGATTCCTATATAGATATTCCAAAATATATTTTTCACTATGTTTGTCTATATGCTTCTTCAGCCTTTTGATACCTTTATGACACCATCCCTTTTCTTATTTGTGCTCGTTTGTGTATCACTTTTCTTTTAGGTAAATTTTGCAGCATTAGAGCGATACAAGTGGATCATCAATAGGGTTCGGTCATATGGAATGAAGGTGATGCTGACATTGTTTCACCATTCACTTCCTCCGTGGGCTGGAGAGTATGGAGGGTGGAAGCTGGAGAAAACTGTTGATTACTTCATGCATTTTACTAGGTCTTCCTTCTATTCACCCTTATACCTTGATGATTATAATTGTGGCTTCTAAGGGTGATTAAACTTCAGATGACTCCCAGTCATTAATATTACTTACCTCTGTTTTTTTTTAGTTGACACGTATTTCTTTTTAGGAAGTTTTTTTTGGTTGACATGTTCCCTTTTTGGGTAAGTTTTATACCTTGTATTTACTAGTTACCCCACTTGCTTTATCATTCTCTATCACTCTCTCTCCTCTCCTTATAATAATATGCCTAATTTGAACGTGTTAACTAAATAGAAATAGAGTAAGTAATATACAGATCACTCACTTTTTTCTCTTATGATTTTTATTTTTTTTCATATAAATGGAAATAATGTTTTATAGCTTTATTGCTACATTTTTCTTAAGAAATTTCTGTTTCCTAGATCTTGTATTTGAAATAGTCAACTTTCTACTTTTGGAATGACAATGAAAAATGAGTGAAGGGTTCTAGGGTAATTTAGTACCACGTCCTTGAAATTCAAAATCTTGTATGAGTTGTGTCGAGGAACAGCTGAGGTTTAGAAAGGGGAAGCTCATACAGCATGACAATGTATTCACCATTTCACCCTCGAGATTCATTTTATAATATTTTGGAAAATGTCAAGAGAAATTCTTTTAGACAGAGGGTAGGAGAGGGGAGGAAAAAGACTTAGTGTGTTGGGACCTTGTGTGGATTAAATGATAAGAGTTTTGTGAGATCCTGGACTTTCTTATGTAGCAAGCTGTGTGAGGCACTTGGGATAGAGTGGATTTGTCCAACATTTTATTTTGGTGGACTAGCAAACGTCCTATATAATATAGGCTTTGGTTGGCATGCGGTGCAACAGTTCTATTGTGATCGGGTTATTTGGCTCTTCTCTGGGTGTTGTGTTTACAGTAGAATGTTGGAATTTTAAGACCAGAGATTTTCATTGGTCTTTAGTGGGCAATATTTAGTTGGCTTTTGTCCGAGCTATTGTATTTGTTTCAGGGTTTTCTTTAACCAGTACAGCATACATTGTTGTATAACATGGGTATAGTGTTTGGGTGGCTGTTTGCTATTTTCTTTTCCCTGTCTCAAGATTATAATTTTATTTTAACTGTGAAGTGATGAGTATTACTGATCATGTCTAATCTCTTATTATAACATTAAATGGTTATGCTAAAAAGGATTGTTTATAAACATAACAGTAACTTTGGTTGTCTAGCAGTCTGGCTAATACTCTCCTTTTACTCCCCTACTCTGTATGCCCCTGTAAAAATTAGGGGCTACCTTCCAAATTTTCAAAAAGATAAAGATCACCCTTTTTTTTTTTTTTGGGTAAGAGATCACTTTACATATCTTGATCAATAGTATGAAACTTTGAACTATCCATGTGATCCAACATTGACTAATTAAGAGCTGATATTGCCGAAGTTATCCCCCCCTCACTGAGATCCTTGTTCTCCGGTACCCTGTACTTTTCCGAAAAGCTGTCATTTATATGTGTGGATTGAACTTTCTGTGTAAGTTTACAGCAGGTGTTGGACACTTGCTCATTAATTTTTGTCTTTCTACAAGAATTTACAGTAGTTCATTGTTACAATCTTTCCAGAGCTGATCTTCATGAAGCATATTACTTAAAAAAAATTTTGTGCCATACTAATACTTTCTCTGTCAGTAGTTTTATAAAAATGGGTTACCTTTTCCACTAAGGTACCCTATCTTCTCTGTCGACATCTCAGTGAATGGGAAACTTAATATGTCAGTAGATTTTTTTTTGGTTTAATTTTCTTTACCACTGAGGTACCATATCTCTGTTGTTGAAATTTTTATTTGAAGGGCTATATTTCTTCTTAAGGTGAGATTTTTTACGTGAATTTTGGTGTTGGGATGGCTAATCTTCGGAATATGTGCATTTTGTGGCGTGCCTGTAGTGAGTCCTGCTCATAGTTTTTCCTTTGTTGTGAAGGGGCATCTTAGTAAGTCATATTTGGAGGAGGTTTCTTTTTTAAAAAACTGATTTGGATCTGCTGCAACTCTTTTTTGTGGGGGTGGGGGTGGGGTGTGTGTTGGGGGGGTGGGAGGGGAGGAGACGAGCTTTGGATGGGCAAAGGAGACGATGTTTGGCTTGCTTTGTGGTAGAGTGGAACACACAAATCTTTCAGGGGATGCTTTAATTAGTGATTTGTTGTGTGATACAATTACTTATTTAGCTTCTTTAATGAGCTAAAGTAGTGCGGACTTTTAGTCGTGACTCCAAGTGGGTTTGTAATCTGTAATTTCTGAAAATTTGATTCTTTAATAGGCTTTTGCTTCCACGTAATAATGTTTAATATAATGCTTTCACAAAATAATGTTTAGAACAATAATGTTTGTTTGATGTGCATTCAAGGTAAACTGCATCCATCATTTGTTTACTGATACTGATAGTTTGATACTCCTGTGGGAGCTGTCATGCTAGATATTCATTTGTATCGTACTGTCTTTCACTTGATATGAATTTCTTCTAGTATAACTTGGTCTATTGTTTAATGTTGCAGGCTTGTTGTTGATAGTGTGTCAGATGTGGTAGACTATTGGGTAACATTTAATGAGCCTCATGTCTTTTGTATGCTGACATACTGTGCTGGTGCTTGGCCTGGTGGTAATCCTGACATGTTAGAGGTGGCAACTTCTGCTCTACCAAGTGGTGTGTTTAATCAAACCATGGACTGGATTGCCATTGCACACTCAAAAGCATATGATTACATCCATGAAAACAGGTTATATTTCTGCAGACTTCTGTGTGCAACTGAGAAAATCAAGCCAGAGGTCTTATGTTAACTAGTGCTCTCGTAAACACTGACTACATAACTGCACATCGTGTGTTCTGTGAAAATATTCCACTTTGCTTTGGGACATTCTTGCTTGTTTCATTACCACAAGAGATTATTGTAACTTTCAGAACAAGTAGAACACTGTCATCATTACTAGGTCCTAGAAGTTTTAGATATAATGTCTTGTGCTGGTTTAAAAGTCATGTCTTGTTGTCTATAAAAGTTATCATGCTTATGAAAGAAATTGAAGTTATCTTCAACCTGTACAAGTTTCTAGAAGCAATTCTCAGTATTTATTGACTATTAAACTATTGTTGCAGCAAATTATCAAAGCCACTTGTTGGCGTTGCTCATCATGTTTCATTTATGCGACCCTATGGACTATTTGATGTTGCTGCTGTTACACTCGCCAACTCCATGACTCTTTACCCCTTTATGGACAGCATATCTGAGAAGATGGACTATATTGGGTTAAACTATTATGGGCAGGTTGTTGTATACCCTGATAAATTGCGTCTGAAAAGATTTTCTTAGAAAAGGACCAAATTAATCAACTTCAGTTATTTACTGTGATTGCTGTCAGGAAGTTGTCTGTGGTGCTGGATTAAAGCTAGTAGAGATGGATGAATATAGTGGAATCTGGACGAGGAGTTTATCCTGATGGCTTGTTTCGTATGCTTCTTCAGTTCCATGAGAGATACAAGCATTTAAACATACCATTTATTATTACTGAAAATGGGGTCTCAGACGAGACTGACATAATCAGAAGGCCATATATACTGGAGCATTTACTCGCCATTTACGGGGCCATGATTATGGTGCTTATAGTGACTCTTCCCTGTTTATAATTCAGCGTTTACCATTTTGACCATTTCTGAATCTCACATATCGTCACTTTTGTTATGCAGGGTATCCCTATTATCGGTTATCTCTTCTGGACAATTTCAGATAACTGGGAGTGGGCAGATGGATATGGACCTAAATTTGGACTTGTAGCAGTTGACCGTGCCAATAATCTAGCCAGGGTCCCACGTCCTTCTTACCATTTGTTTTCCAAAGTAATTATTTTTCTTTTTTCCTTTCCAAATTTAGTTTGACATGAGCAGCTGCGTTGCCATATACAATTCTGAGGTTTCCTTCATGGCTCATGTACATTTCAGGTGGCAACAACAGGTATAGTCTCACGTCAAGACAGGGAGAAAGCATGGAGGGAACTTCGTAGAGCTGCCAAAGGAAAAAAGACTAGGCCATTCTATCGAGCTATGGACAAACATGGCTTAATGTACGCAGGTAACTATGGCATGATCATGTTCTTGTTCCTAACCGAGACTGAATTTTTGCTCTCATTTAACTCTTTGTTTTAGATATAAAATTTGAAATTGGTAAGAATGGCTAGATTGATTATTGTTCTTGGACCCGGTTTAGTAAGATAGTAGGAGCATGTCACAATAAAATAACTGTAATTCTAGTTTCTTAGTTGGATAACATCCCAATTGTCCATTAATTTCCTAATATTGATCTCTAAAAGGGGGCTTGACGAACCTGTATGGCGCCCTTACGCTGATCGAGATTGGCGTTTTGGACACTATGAGATGGAAGGACTACAGGATCCACTAAGTCGCTTCCTCAGATTTATTTGTCGACCTCTCAAACTCAGAAGGAAATCTGAACTTGAAGATGATGATGTTGAATTGGCCTTATTGCCTCTGGGTTCAACTGCCTGATGGGCAATCACTGGTATAAGAATATTTATCAAAGTTTTCTGCCAAGGAGCATTCTTCTAATAATAAAGGTAAAAGTAAATATGAAGTCTACCTCCGTTAACTATTATGTGCAACAAAGGAGTATTAGTTGTAAGACAAAAAATATTTCTTTGTTGCACATAAATTTATTAAGATGGCCAATTGCCTTCTGAAGTGTATGATACATGAGGCCCTTTCTGTTTTTCTGACCTGTTTTTTTTTTTTTTTTTTCCTCCGTGAAATTTATGGTGAAGGTACTCTGGAGAAATCTTAGAACAGTAGTTTGAGGTTTACTGAAAAATTATGGTTGGTAGTATGTAACAAATTAGAACTAGATCACAAACAAGCATTACTATTTGTTGGCATATGTTCTTTTTTATCCATACCTCAGCCCTTTTCATTTCACCTTGAAAATTATTTATTTTTCTTATTAGTTCATATTAGCTCAGTTAAGGACCTATAAGTTCATTTTACAGCTAAAAATAAGTTGAGACGAGGTATAATATATGAAATCTCTAGGGTTCATTTTTGGAAATTACCAAATTCCAGGTTAGCTACTGAGTTCATTTTTGGAAATTACCAAATTCCAGGTACAATTGGCTCCCTGACCTGATCCACTGTTAAGAGTGTTAACCTAGTTTGACCTGTGCCATAGAGGATTTTAATTTGCCAAATCCAACAGTCGATAAACAGCAGTTTTAAAAGGTTGGGGGTGATGTGCATTGATCCTAGCCCTTGCTGAGCTATCCCCTGAAAATTTTCAGGCTACGTTACTAGTTGCATTGCTTACCAGTATTTCCTTCCGCTTTTTATATGTATTACTTGGTCGAACTTTTACTTGATATTTGCATGAACTACTTAACATTCTGTACTTTGTGACATTGTATCAAGTTTTGAAAGATTAAGTTTATAGTATCACAAAATTTACATATTCTGAGTGTGATCAAGAATTTCTTATAAACACAAAAGGTACAAATTCTTTCCTGGTTTTAGTGTAGTATGTGCTCTTCAGTAATTCTTGTGGATGGATATATTGGTTTGGATTAATCGTATGTCATTGTATATCCCTTTAATTCTTATATGTAGTATATTGGTTTGGATATTATATATGTGTTCAGAACAGAGTAGCTGACTGCCGTATCCCTCATTACATTAAGCATTGATATATTCCTTGTCTTTCCTAATCATGTATGGATAATGATCTGAAGCGAATTTTACTTGCCGCAGAAGGCCTAATTCTTGAAACAGCAAGGTGGTGCTCAGAGATTCTCTCTGATGTTTATATTATTTGTCAGAAAGCTCTGCCAGTGTAAGTCAAGTGCATATTGATATGCAAATTTGTAAATCTTCCAATATTTAAAATTTGTATTTCCATTTCAATAAGATCCAAATGCATATTGATTTGGATCTGTTGTTTCCTGAAATTTGTATTCAGATATTTCTAATGTACACAGAAATATTTAATGTACATTAATATCTATTAATCTAATGCATACATGTTATTGATCATGAAATTTCGGATTCAAGTCAACACTATAAGTCATTTCCCCAATCCCAGAACTCCTCAAAAGACAAATTAGAGCTGATGAAGAAAAGTAGTTTCTAAGCTTAAGCTCCAGTTTCAGGTTGCTATCATGCTAAACTCAGTGGTGGTCGCTATTGGAGTCTTCCACTACATACCATTGTGGACCGGAGTTGTATTATACTTGATGTTGACGTTCCAGAAGAGTACAGATCGAGAAGTGATATATGATGAATTAATTCATCCATTCCCTTCTATCTATCTCTTTATGAGTGTGGCAGATAACTCCTTATCTTTGCACTTTGCTTGAGTACTGATCTCGTGATATTGGTCTTTGAACATATGATGCCCACTTCAGTTAAAGTGGTATTCAACCATAGTTTTCTCGTGCGTTTGTTCCGCATGTTCTAACGAATGTGGTATTCAACACTTGTTTACCTAACTTTGGACATTTAGCTTTTAGCATATCATCAATTTGCAAGCAAGTTAAGTGGCCAAAGAGGAAGTGGGATAATGTGCTGCATTAAGATACACAATTACATTGCTTAGTCCGCCACTTGTAAATTTTTTTTTTTTTTTAGAATGGTGCTTTAGTCTGCCGCTTGTAAATTATTTTATGCATCCAGGAGTATTTAGAATGGTGCTTTTAGTTTGGCGCATGCATGATATGTTCGCATGCAATAGGTGAGCATGCTCTTCACACATTGCGCCTAACACACTGTATCACTTTTACTCCCCAGCCGAAAGAAATGTATGACAAAAGAACTTGTAATTTTCACTGTAATATTGTGGAAAGTTCAATTTAGAGCATAATGCTCGTCGAAATTGATAAAAAGTTGAAGATGCTTGAAAACTTGCCATACTTTTGACCTTTACTTTTAGCAAGGTGGACCTGTGATCTCCATAATAGAATGGATGAGGTGCGCCAACGATCATCCTCTGTGAATAGTTATTGATTGGTGTGCAAAAAAGTGTTACATCAGCTCTATATATATTCACAGACTGATATCTGAAAGTAGGCTCCAGAAGTAGCTTTTCACGTTATCTTGATCCTATGATGAGCAGCATAACTAAAATTCTTTCTCTTCTCATCTTTATTGTATTCTATATTACATTCATTAAAGCATCTGAAACATTCGCTGTGTCAGAAGAAGATGACAGCAAGATACTAAATTTACCAGGTCAACCATCAAACCCACCAATATCACAGTACTCAGGTTACATCACTGTCAACCAAAATAATGGCAGGCCCTATTTTACTGGTTCTTTGAAGCTCTTTCACAGCCTTCCGATAAACCTCTCATACTCTGGCTGAATGGAGGTATGTATATTAACGCGTTCAGTAGTTGTTTGTACACTATTTTCTTTTTAACTTCAGTGCTTAAAAGTTATTTTCCATTATGTAGGACCTGGTTGCTCATCAGTAGGATATGGCGCTGTTGTGGAATTAGGTCCTCTTAAAGTTGATGAAACTGGTGTTGGTTTGCTCTTCAATAACTTTTCATGGATAACAGGTAATTATCAGCTCATGTTCACTACCATATACGAAGTATTTCTCTTAGTACTTAGCAAAATCTCGAGTATGGGCTGTATCACAATAGCTTATAGTGAGATTAGCAGGTTGACTTTAGGGGTGCCTGGTTAATTTTCAGGCCAACTCATTTTAATATGTTTGCTGAATTAGTGTGAGATGGTTTCACCTAAGACTGGATTTTTTTTTACTTTCCTTCTGTATCATGCTATCTGTAGAAGCAAATTTGCTCTTCGTGGAGTCCCCTGTTGGAGTAGGGTTCTCTTATACCAACACATCCTCTGACCTCACCAAATTGGATGATGAATTTGTAGGTAAGTTTTACATGGATTGATATTACTCATCTTCGCTACAACTTTTTATTTACTTATCAAGTTGTCATTGCTTCAGATAACTTACCTTTATTGTTTTGTGTAAAGCTGAGGATGCATACAGTTTCTTAGTAAATTGGTTTGGGAGATACCCACAGTTCAAGAACCAAGACTTCTTCCTAGCCGGAGAAAGTTATGCAGGTAATTCAGATAATGTCTTTTAAGTTATTGCTTCATTATACGGACAATTAGTAGCAACTCCAAATTCCAAACTTTACCAGTTTCTCTCATCTAATATATTTCCCCTTTCATAGGTCACTATGTTCCTCAACTGGCAGAGCTTATTTTTGACAGGAACAAGGATCAGACTATGAACCTGAAGATTAATCTCAAAGGTTTCCTAGTATGTACACTGCCATACTGCCATGTACAATTGTACATTGATATTCTTAAAAACGTCGATCCACAGAAATTTAATATTGCTTTAAATTAATTTCCTGTGCAGGTAGGGAACCCTGAAACTGATGATTTTTATGACTCAAAGGGTCTGTTAGAATATGCTTGGAGTCACACTGTAATAAGTGATGATATGTATAATAAGACTAAAGAAGTGTGTGATTTCAAGACCTTATATTGGCCGAAGGAATGCGTGACTGCCATGAATTTGGTTTATGGAAAATACAAAGAAATCGACTTTTACAACATATATGCTCCAATTTGTCTTTCAAACAGCACTTCATCAGAAGCTTATTATACTAATAAGGTAAGCCATCACCCTTATCATGGTACAAGAACCATCTTTCCCTGTGCATATTTTGAAGCTTTTTACCCCTTTGAACTTATTTCTCCCAAACTTTTTTTCTAAGGTGAAGATACAAAGCCTTTATTCATTGCTACATGAATAGTTTGTGGGTACATTTTTTACAGGAGGAAAATTATGGATTGAGGAGGCCAAGAATATATTCAGGGGGGTATGACCCTTGCTATTCAAACTACGCAGAAACGTACTTCAACAGGGCAGATGTACAAACATCGCTTCGTGCAAATGCTAACAGAGGGACTTCAAATACTAGTGTCAAGTGGAATGTTTGCAAGTAAGCTAACTAATGCTGTTGTTGCCGTGAGCTGTGAGTATTGATTATTTAGGAAAAACATAAACTAGATTGCAGAATTAAAGCCATTTTCCAGATTTCTATAGTCAATCTTCATAGTTACGACTTGTTTATACAGTTGAAATGTAAATTCAAGAATTGAAAATTTACAGTGATACCGAAAAAGTTAGCTACTTCCAGTCTTTTCTATAAGATAAGATGCTCGGCATATACTATTTGAGTTGATAATTACCCAATTTACCCCCTCGATTTTCCTTTTTCAGCGACAACATTCTGAATACATACAACGCTACAGTTCAATCTGTCCTATCAATCTACAAGAAACTGATGCAAGGTGGTCTTAAGATCTGGGTTTACAGGTATATCTCTGATTGATGGCATAAAGTTATTTTTGATATTTTTTTTGCTTCATCATCCACCACCTTGTAGATCACAGGAATTAGAAGTTTCGTATTCTTAATATAGGCATGACTGGTGAATTTGGAGGGTTGTATTTTGTGCTAAAAAACGAGGCTTATTAATAAATTGAACCAGACATTGAAAGTTACTTCATACTAAATAAAGTGTTACTTGGAACAGCGGAGATGTCGATGGAAGAGTCCCGGTGATTGGAACTAGGTACTGGGTTGAGTCACTTGGGTTGCCAATCAAGACACCTTGGCGTTCCTGGTACCATCAACATCAGGTAAATTAATCTTTTCTCGCCTCTCTACAAATTAAGGTACACTCAATCTATATACAACTATACAAGTACAAAAAAAAAAAGGACTCTCGTATTGGATAGAGGGAGTAATAGTAACGATGTCTGCAAGGCTGCAACAGTATAAGAACTAACGCTGCTGGTATGTCAACTATAATTGTAAATGCAGGTAGGAGGAAGATTAGTGGAGTACGAAGGTTTAACTTTGGTGACTGTTCGAGGGGCAGGTCATTTGGTACCTCTGAATAAGCCTAGTGAAGCACTTGCTCTGATTCACTCTTTTTTAACAGGAGAAGATCTTCCAGCAAATAGATGAACTTAGGGTGTTTCATGTTTATCGATTGATATGTCATGTCTATAGGAGGCGTAAAATAAAACAAATAGCAATAAGAAATTCGTATATTTTGTTACACGATTGTTATGTACTACTAGTTAAGGTATGATTTCTTACAGTTATACTAGAAGATGAATTCTCTGTTTTATGTTAATTTAGCAATTGGTTCACAGATTTTCTATTAACAACACATTCATTTCCTAATTCCAAATTTCCAGCAATCAGAAATGTGTATATTTAATAATTGTATATGACCTATTAACCTTATTAAACTAATACTACTGCCATTTCTATACTTGAGCCTGTTATACTCGCGCCACCACAAAATTGGCACAATTGAATTGGCACGGAGGTTTTGAACAATTGTTTATATTAAATGAAATGAAAGTTTGTAGAATAAAGATGCTAACATATGCTTGTCAACTTTGATAATGCAGGACACTGGTTTTTTAACCGATATGTTACTTCAGAGAGAGAGACTATAGAGCAGGCTGCAAATTCAGCATCAGTCATTTTTTATGGGTGTCAATTTCTTCCAGTAATTTGGTCTGTCTGGCATTATTCTCACAAAACAATTTTGTGCCCAAGAGCCTATTCTCTTGAGCGTAGCACCAGAACATCCAGATCTTTCTGGTTTTGTGGTTGTAAATTCTGTTTTACTTATTCCCATGAAACTCCAGTACAATTCAGTGTATACCTGCTGGAACTGATATTAACTGATTCGCTTTTGTAGTTCACGCAAACAGATGGTAATCTTCCTGTTACTGAGGACTGTGAGGAGCCTGTGCACACCCCTGTTCCCTGATAGATATATTCTCAATATTTCCTTGACCCTACAGTTTAACGCCAATTATTATAGTGATTTTATTCTTGCTTTAAAAACTATCGTTTGACAACAATTCAATATTTCGATAATAGAAAAGGAGACATTACTACACTATTGGGCAAGATTGGAACCAAACAAAAGTCTACATTCGGTCGTAGATAACTAAATATCCATGAAATTTGACAGATTTTCAGGTGATTTGAAAACTAAAATATCAACCAAAAACAATAACTGGGATTGTCAAAGATGCTGTTTAGCTTATTACATAATACGCTAACTCGCTTAGCAGAAGCATATCATTAAAGCCTTCAAATTCTCAACAGCAGCAAACAAGGACTTCTTTGAGAATTACAGGAAATATTATGTTCATTTCAGAGCAACCATACTTAACTTATAAACAACAAAAACTATCTTATGTCCTTTTTAAAAGGGAAACAGAATATAGGATGTGCTTGTATCTGCAGGGATAGCAGTGGCAGGGGTAGGAATGGAAATCTATGGATGCTCAGCTTTGGAAGGAGAGTTATTCTCAATCAAAATGCCTCTAACAATGATCCAGACCAACAACTGGACCAACTGCATCATAGCAACAGATTGCAAACAGACCTTGGAGCTAATCAGAAACAGGGAGCTACATGACAACAATAGACTAACCAGCATCTTGACAAATTGCAGGGAGCTCCTGGACCATCAGTCAGGTACAACCCTGTGCTTTGAAGCAAGAGGAGGGAACATGGCTGCAGATCTTTTGGAAAGGAAGCAAGGCGGAGAAATGATCTTTTGTATAATTTGGCTACCTTTGAATTCCCTCCTCTGGTTTGTAATCCTAAAAGAGAAACTAGAAATTCAAGCTATAAATACTGCTGGTAGAATGGGGGAGAGGGCTGATCCTCCCTGACTCTTTTGTAAAAACTCTTCTATGTTTTAAGCTTTAATGTTCTCTTTCTACCAAAAAAAAATATACTGAACTTGTACCATTTTGAGTAAAGTCAAGGGGAAATTCACATCTTACAGAGACTTTTAACCTGGACCCAAGGATGATGCTATAATAGCATATGTATGAGAATTGAGAAAATTGGAAATCCACTAAGCTTTTATCCTTTTCTTTTCGGTTGCCAAAATACATAGAAATCAGCACAGCAGAAGGACTAACACAGAAGGCTATCACCCTATCTAAACTGGAGACTTAATCTACTCAGAACTTTTACGTCACCTACCAAATGGAAATAAAAGGTAAGTTTTCTTGGGAATTCAGTGAGAATGCCGTTGACAACCAGCCAAACAAAACTAATCTGACATTGTGGTTATGTTGACTCCAAAAGTCCAAATAGGAGACTGACAATTAAACAACCCATAGAAGAATTTCGCAAAACACCTCGATGAAAAAGATCCCAAGACAATGACAATGTAAAGTATGTAACATTATGAGAATAAAACCAAATTTACAAGCTAACAATTTACTATTGCAACTATCCTGTTTATTTTATATTCACAGGTTCAATTACAAACACCAAGGGGACTACTTCCAAATTCATCTATATGGCATAATAATACATGAGTTTGAGATAATATGTACAGATATTCACCTGATCTTGCCAACTTAGTGAAACGAATATATTGTACTCCGAAATGCATATGCAGAGAACCACAAAGGAAGCGTTGAGTTGCTTTTCACTGAATACATTTCTTTCCAAACGGCAGTGCTCCTATTGTAGACCAACACCTGCTTGTGTGTAGCCAGGAAAACACAATCACCTGTCTGACTTATAGGGAAAACTCCCGGCGCCAATCCTCTGATACATCTAAGACTCACCCTATCAACCCTTCTCCATAATTGTTTCTCATAGTCCTCCATCACCCATACATCCATTGAAGCATCAGAAATCTGAACCACAGACAAGCAACCATATGATTCTAATAAATACATCCTATTTCCTTTTCCGTAACTCATTTCATCTGGCAAATAAATCTTTCTCCAAACATCAGTCTCCAAATCTAACACAATAATACACGAATAACTCACTGTCAACCAATGTAGCATCCCATTCACAAAAACAACCTGATTTCTGTTCATTTGAGTAAAATGTTCCTCCTGTAATGTTACAAACTTCCTCCATTGGTTTATCTCCGAGTTATACACCATACATATAAACGTCTTAGTCGGGCTATAACCAAATGGGCGATGATACCCGGCCAACACAACACTGAACTTCCTAGTATCATACAAATCACAAGCGATACCAACCAAAGTAGCCTCGCCGTCAGGATAAAAGCTAGTGACAGGCCTCTCCCTACATTTGGGGAGCAATTTATACTCCCTAGTCACAGGATTACACAAATAAAACACACCCTTATCAGGTATACTTGAGCAGCATAACAACCCATTACATGAGGCTCTAACTTTAACCCTATCTTTCAGAAAATTTAATGGAAATTCAGATACACCCTTTGAATAATCAACACAAATTAAGCTTGATTTAGACTCTGAAATCTCAGTAATTTCAACCAAAATCATAGAACTCCTAACTGACATTTCATTATACAGATGAACAAAGTACCTTTCTGAGAGCAATTGGTACCAGTATTTACAAACTGCCCTGAATCTAAAGACAGATTTTATTGGCAGTCTTGATAAAATCTGAAGAATTACTTCATCTGGGAAAAACCCATTTCTTGAACCGATTGAATTCATCTTCTAATTACTGTATAATCCAAAAAGTAGGGAAATATCAACAATTATACCCAAAAAAAAAATGATCCTTCGACCCCAAAAAAATATTTTGAAAAAAGAAGTTAGAAATTTGCGAAGTTAGAAATTTGCTTACCGGTGAAGAAAACTTGAGAGCTGGGATTTGAAGATGCGTTTTTTCATATGTATCAAATGTCAAATAGGGTTTGTTTGGGTCCAATTTAGTCCAATTGGGCCTGGTCACTGAATGATCCAATTAAAAGCCCAAGGCAAAGGTTCAACTCTCCAAATATGCTAAAGTCAAAAATCAACATCCTCAAAGCCATGTCAAGGTCAGTCAACGGCCCAATCAGCTTGGCCCAGCCCAACTGATTTCCGGGCCCAATCCGCCTCCTTCATTAGCCAAGGTATAAAAGCCAACAATTTGGTCAATTCTTGGTAAGACAAAGAGTAAGACAAAGACAAAGACAATAAAGCCTCAAGCAACTAAACTCTTGCACAGCTTTCTCTCTCTAATATACTGACTTAAGCATCGGAGGGGCCTTCCTCGGCGTCCCCCCCGAGGCTAGTTTACGTGTATTTGTTGTGCAGGAAACCTTCGGCTCCGGCGTCGTTCGGACCGAGACCAAGTTCCCTCAAGATAAAAGGATCTTCCGAGATTCGATTGTTTTCATCCGAAACAATTTGGCGCCGTCTGTGGGGAACGCTACTAAATTTCGCGTCAGTCATCAAACACTCCGGCAGTCGCCATGACTAAGAGTGGAAAGAGTTCCAAGAAGGCTAAGAAGGGAGGAGGCCAGATTACGGTGAGGGAACGCCAGCCGGTTTATCCCTCCCCGGAGCAAGCCTCTTCCGAATCGGAGGCCCCCATTTCTCCGGAAAGGGAAGCCTCAAGAGGTCCTAGCCTCCAGGAGGAGAACACCTCGCACCACACTCGGCAGCCGGGGCCATCCCCGAGACCGAGTGGCTCAGGTGCGAGGAACTCCCCGCCGCGCCATAGCGTGCAATCCAGGTCACATCCGCGGGAGACTCCTCTCTCCGGACCCTCCACCGAGGAAGTGGCCAGAGCAGTGGCCATCTGCATGGAGTTCCTTAAAGCTCAAGGGGCTCCAATCCAGATGCCTGATGATCACCAGCCGAGAAACCTGAAAAGGAGGATCGGTCAGGATGATGGTGGACAAGTTCCACCACATAGACAGCTCGGCCAGAGGTGGCGAGGGGACACCCGAAACTCCAGTAAGGAGAGGAGGAGGAACCCTCAACCCTCTGACCACTCTGAAGCTCAGAATTCTATGGGGCCCTCCAAGGACCCGGAATTCGCCCGCCGAAGCGTTCACGAACGCTTGGGTTCGAGGGAGGTGAGTGTGCATAGCCGCCTCACCTTCCCAGAGGATACCGGACCCCACCCAACCTTGTCTCAGCCGGGGACGAAAACCACTTCCACCTCTGTGAGAGGAGGGAGCGAGGTCCCTAAGGCCGGGTACAAGGGGAAGGCGGTCATGGTTCCATCGAACTCGCCCTTCCGGAAGTGGATTCTGGAAGAGCATGTGCCAACGGTCAAAATCCCGGCACATATTACTTACGATGGTACCTCAGATCCTAAGGATCACATTGCCTCTTACGAGGGGCACATGTATCTGAACCCGAGGTCTGAGGCTACCTGGTGTAAATACTTTCCTACGACCCTCAAAGGTGTTGCCCAATCCTGGATCACCAAAGGGCTCAAGGAAGGCTCCGTAACCGGTTGGAACGACCTCTCCAACAAGTTCAAGAGCAAATTCTCTACGGCCAACCGCCGAGAGAAGACCACTGCAGAGCTAATGAGTCTGCAGCAGGCGGAGGACGAGAGCCTCCGCGACTATCTGACTCGCTTCAGCAACGAGTCATCCGGAATCACAAGCCTGGATCAAGGCCTGGCCGTGTTCGCGCTACGGAACGGCCTCCAAGCTGGAAAGTTCCTGGACTTCATGGTCATGCATCCCCCGCAGACCCTGGAGGAAGCCTTGGAAGCATCGGATAGGTTCATCCGAGCCGAGGAGTGGAACAGATCCAGGTCTCAGTCTCGTCCGAGAATTGAGAAGCCGAAAGGGCAGCAGCCCGAAGTCTCGGCGCAGAGGAAAGGGAAGGCTAAGGCCTCAGAACCGTCCTCTGCTGCCGAGCCGAAGAAGGAAAGACACTTTCCCTACACGGGAAGGTACGATTCATACACTCCACTCTCCCTTCCCCGTGCTAAGATTTTCAGCACGACGAAGGACGAGGGGAGATTCAAAAAACCTCGTCCGTTGCCTCCCTGGCATCAGACGAGGGGAAAGGACCAGTGGTGCGAGTTCCATGACTCACCCGGACATCGCACCGAGGACTGCGTCCAGCTGAAGGACCAGATTGAGGATCTGGTCCGCAAGGGGTACCTGAGCCAATACCTCGCGGACAGGCGCGAGGAGAAAAAAGCTGAAAAAGATTCTCGGCAGGACCTCAACTTCGCTCGGAAGAAGGATAAGGGACCTCAGGGCAAGGAGTCCCTCGACATCCTAGTTATTTCCGGGGGAATCTCGCGAGGCACAGCCAAACGCCAACTGAGGGGTCTAACCCATCAGATTCATCAGGCTGAGCTTCGGCAGTCCCAGTCACCGGCGCCGAACATCCTGTTCACAGCCGAAGACTGTGAGGGGGTGGTATACCCCCACGATGACCCACTAGTAATCATTCTGGGCATCGCCAACCGCAACGTCTGGCGGACCCTCGTCGACGGCGGTAGCGGGGCGAACATCCTCTTCCGAGGAGCGTTCGACCAGCTGAGGATGGGAGCCGAGCACCTGGACCCCGCACCCTACCCGGTGTCTGGATTCAACGGCTCTTCATCGTATCCTGACGGGAAGATTACACTTCCTGTCACCATCGGCGAAGGCCGAGCAGCTAGGAATATCATGGCCGAATTTTTGGTCGTAGATGCTCCATCTGCATACAACGTGATCATGGGGAGACCCCTCATTCACGGCATTCAAGGAGTCGTCTCCACGTATCATCAAATCATGATATACGTTTCAGACGAGGGACGCTCCGAGAAAATAAAGGGCAGTCAAAAAGAAGCCCGCCGATGCAATCACCTCAAGCCATCCACGTCTCGCCGAGGCGACCGTGGCGACGGGGAGGAAAAGCACCGGGACCGAAACGCCAAAAAGCCGAGAGGCTCAGACGTTTCGGCTAATGAAGCCCCAGACAACGAGAAATCTGATGGGGGCCAAAAGGCTGACTCCGCCTCAGAGCCGAACGACTCTGATGGCCAGCCGCGGTCAGGAAAGTCTGCTAATATTGATAGCAGGCCGGAATTCGAGGAATCCGACTCTAAGAGCATGGAGACGGATGACCTGACCGAGTCAATAGAGCTGACCGTAGGAGATCCGAACAGATGTGTTAGCATCGGGTCGTCACTGGAGCCAAACACCCGTGCGGCACTCGTCCAACTCCTACGGGCCAGTGGAGACGTGTTCGCCTTCTCAGCCGCAGAAATGCCCGGGATTGATCCGGACTTCGTCTCCCATAGGCTTAATGTCGACCCCTCCAGTCGACCCATTAAGCAGAAAAAGCGGAACTACTCCGCCGAAAAGAACCAGAACATCGCAGCTGAGGTCGATAAGCTCCTAGATGCTGGGTTCATTGAACCCTGTCAGTATCCGGAGTGGCTGGCCAATGTTGTAATGGTTCAGAAGGCAAATGGTAACTGGAGGATGTGCGTTGACTTCACGGACCTGAATAGGGCATGTCCCAAGGACTCCTATCCGCTGCCGAGGATCGACCAACTGGTCGACTCGACAAGCGGGCATGCTCTGCTCAGTTTCATGGACGCATTCTCGGGATACCATCAGATCTTCATGCACCCCGAGGACCGAGCTAAAACAGCGTTCATAACAAGTTCCGGGTTGTACAATTACAGAATGATGCCCTTCGGATTGAAAAATGCGGGGGCAACATATCAGAGGTTGGTTGATCAGGTTTTCGCCGAGCAAAAAGGCCGAAACATGGAGGTTTATGTTGACGACTCAATCGTCAAAAGCATAAAAGAAAAAGATCATGTCACGGACCTAGCCGAAACCTTCGCCACCCTCAGAAAATACAAAATGAAGCTGAATCCGAAGAAATGTGTCTTCGGCGTGAAGTCAGGCAAGTTCCTCGGCTTCATGGTCAGCAAGAGGGGGATTGATGCAAACCCCGCCAAAGTACAAGCTGCTTTAGACCTCCCCGAGCCGAAGACAAAAAGGGATATTCAGCGTCTAGCTGGGAGAATGGCTGCCTTGTCCAGGTTCATCTCACGAGCCTCAGACAAAGGGCTCCCTTTCTTCAAGGCGCTGAAGCTCCAAAATTCAAAAGGCATTGAATGGGGAGACGAACAAAAGTCAGCCTTTCAGCAGCTCCGTGAACACCTGGCTCAACTCCCAACACTGGCAAGGCCAGTCGTAGGAGACATCCTATACTTATACGGAAACCACATAGGAGGGAGAACCTTAGCCCACAAAGCTCTCAGGGCAGGGTATTTTTGGCCTACAATGATCTCGGATGCAAAGAACATGGTCAGAAAATTCAAGGTTTCATTCGGCGCTGTCCGGGGTATTGCATAATGATGCCTTGTACCTCGGCAAGCCGTAAAACCTGCCAAAAAAGGATACAAGCCCGAAGTATTGCATAGTGATGCCTTGTACTTCGGAGAAGCTGTTCCTTTGGGCAAAAAGGCCATAGACTTATCCGAAACATAGCCTAAAAAATAGGAACTGATAAAGCCCCGAAGTATTGCATAGTGATGCCTTGTACTTCGGATGAATCAGTTCCGGGTGGTAGTTACAACTCTGAAGTATTGCATGATGATGCCTCGTACTTCAGATAAACTGCTGCCCCGGCATGGTGTTTCGGATAGTTGTTCCCTTGGATGAATTGGAGAAAGTGTCACAAGAAAATGCGAGAAATGCCAAAAATTTGCACCGGTAATCCATCGGCCATGCCTAGATCTCCAGCCAATTCTTAATCCTCTTCCATTTGCACAATGGGGGTTGGATATTCTGGGGCCCTTTCCCGAGGCCCCATACAAAAGAAAGTGGCTGATAGTCGGAATCGACTATTTCAGCAAATGGATTGAAGCGGAAGCTGCTTCAAGCATATCTGAGCAAACTGTCAGACAGTTCATCTGGCAGAACATAATAACTCGGTTCGGCATCCCAAAAGTTTTTGTGTTCGACCACGGCAGACAGTTTGACAACCTGCCCTTGCGCCGATACACTGATCAATTCGGGATAAAATTGGCTTACTCCGCGGTTTGCCACCCTCAGAGTAATGGCCAAGCCGAAGCCGCAAATAAACAGATCCTTAACGCTCTCAGAAAAAGAGTAGAGGATCAAAAGTCCAAGTGGGTAGAGGAACTTCCGGGAACCCTCTGGTCACTCCGGACAACCGAGAAGGAGGCAACGGGGCATTCACCTTTTCAGCTGGTGTATGGATCCGAAGCAGTGCTTCCAGTGGAAGTGGGCTCAGAAAGCCATCGAGCCAGTATTCATTCAGATTGCGTGTATTCTTTAAGTCTTTATGCTTTCTACGGTTTTTCAAAAATTCAAGGTTTCATTCGGCGCTGTCCGGGGTATTGCATAATGATGCCTTGTACCTCGGCAAGCCGTAAAACCTGCCAAAAAAGGATACAAGCCCGAAGTATTGCATAGTGATGCCTTGTACTTCGGAGAATCTGTTCCTTTGGGCAAAAAGGCCATAGACTTATCCGAAACATAGCCTAAAAAATAGGAACTGATAAAGCCCCGAAGTATTGCATAGTGATGCCTTGTACTTCGGATGAATCAGTTCCGGGTGGTAGTTGCAACTCTGAAGTATTGCATGATGATGCCTCGTGCTTCAGATAAACTGCTGCCCCGGCATGGTGTTTCGGATAGTTGTTCCCTTGGATGAATTGAAGAAAGTGTCACAAGAGTACCATCTCTAGAGTGAAAACTCTCAGGTGGGAAATCAGTACTTTAAAAACAGATGTAGAAAATAAAGCAAAGTGTTCAAAGATCCTCGGCTTAGCCGAGAAAAATTATCAGCCATTCCAGAATTCAGAAGACCTCATCTTCAGATTTCTGGGGGGCAGAGGGAAATAGAGAAATGGCACAACTGATCTAATACCCTTCAGCTCAGCCGAAGTTTGATACTTATGTCAGTTTTTTCACAAGTTGAAAACATCCGAGTACAAACGGCAAAAAGAAGTCTCAGCAGAAATGATTCTCGCTAGCCGAAGTTCTGCACTTAGCAAATATTTGAAAGATCATTCAAAGAAAGCAGTAAAGTGCGAAGATTGGTAAAGCGAAGAAAAAATATACACAAGAAAGCTGAGAAAGTGAACTTCTTTGAAATAAAAATGTTGAATTACAAAAATAGTCGGCAGCCGCCCACAAGCGGAAAGTAACAGCTGCCGAAATACGTACAGGCAAAATAAAAATATAATCTGTTGTACGATAAGGCAAGCTGAAGCAAAAAAAAACAAAAGGCAAAAACTCAGAAAGCGGCAAGTCTAAAGTTAAGCACATGATGAACCGCAAGATTCTGAAGACGACTGCCCGAGTTCCTATGCTTCAGCCGGAGGATCAGACTGATCAGCGTTGAGTCCCCTGGTGGCCTCAGCCCCAGCAGCAGAAGAGGCGGGCTTTGCACTTTGCCGAGCCTCCCTTTCCCTCTGCTCAGCTTCCAACTCCAGTCTTTCAGCTTCCTCTTCGGCTTCCTCAGCCTTAAGAATTTCAGCTTCAGCTGGAGTTGCATACTTCATGTGAGGGTCTTCGGGATCTTGGACCCATTCAGCACATTTGGACCAGTCCAGCTTCGGCTCAGCATGAAGGCAGACCCTTCGGCACACTCTGAACCCGTTTCTAAAAACCCATCTCATACTCTTCTTGGGTATAGATACGGACTTTGAGTAGAGCCTCAGCATCGGCCAACTTCTTCTTCGTCTCCTCCAAGTCTTCCTCGGATCTCTTCAGCTCATCGACGAGCTTGGAGGAGGAGCCTTTCAGCTCGGTAAACTCTTGCTGAACCTGGGAAGCCTCGGCCTGAACTTGGACCATTTCTTCCCTCTTGGCAGTGATCTGATCCTCAGCCTCTTGTAGCTTAGCTCTTTGAGCTTCAGCAGCAGCAGCAGCCCTTGAGAGTTGGACATCCCTAGCTTGGAGCATCTCTTCAGCAGCCATTCTGCTGGCTTCAAGAGATTCTAGCTGATGCTGCACCTCAGCCTGTGCAGCAGCTCCTTGGATTCGGCTCTCGATAGCAGCCTTGAACTTGGAGATGTCCACCCCCAGGTGCTCTTGGAGGAATTTTTCCCCTTCCATCAGTGGGGGAAAAACCTCCATCTCCATAGCATCACAGAAGGTTTTCAGAGCTTCGGCAGCTTTTTTTACCGTACTCCTCAACCTCCTGCTGCTTCTCTTCAGCTGCTGCCTGCTTCAGCTTAGCAAGCTTTAGCTCTTCCTCGGCTACCCTTTGATCGTGCTCGGCAGCGTCCACCCTATCTTGTAGGGAATCTATCAGCTCTACAGTGAGAGTCTGATTGTGCACGAACTGAAAACAGGGGCACAAGTTAAAAAAGTAAAAAATAATAGCTGAAAGGTTGAGTTCAGAAAGAAATCAAGGCAAGGAAAATTACCTGCATCATCAGCAGTTGGTTAGACCTGGCTGGGTCAGGAACTGATCTACTGGATTCGCCCATCCCAGCAGTGGCCTTCAGCGACCAGATCCTTGCCCTGTCTACTTCGGACATGCCAGCAAAATTGCCGAAGTAGGCTGCAGCTCCTTCTCGGTTTTGACCCCATATGAGGTCCCAGATGTGATCTGGGATTGGAATTCGGGGGGCCGAGAAACCCATTTCTCCAGAATGCAGAGTCTGGAAAGAAGGGAAGGACGACGATGGAGCTTGATTAGCTTTGGTTGTCTCAGCATCGTCCTTCTCAGAGGAGTCAAGCTTGATATCTGCCGTGAAGCCTTCAGCACTTGACATCACGGCATCTTTATTTCCGTGCTCAGCAGCACTCTCCTTGATTTCTTCTTGGACCCCTCCCTTAGGTCCGGGAGTTCTCTGATCCACCTCCATCTCAGGAGGTGGTGGAGGGGTCTTTTGAGGAGATTGGGGTGTTGGCTGGGGAACCCTCGGCGATCCATTGCCTTCCTCAGGTTCCCTTATTGCGACGCCGATGGTCATCGGCCTCTGCTGAAAATCATGAGGGCCGATGATGGCCATCCTTCGGCGCCTTTTCAGAAGGGGCTGCTCGTCCATATCTGAATCTGAAGACTCTTGTATTTGATCTTCGGGACGAACAGGAGCTTTGCCTTCTCTGTGTCTGTTACTCTCTTCAGACTGTAACAGACAGGGGGGAAGAAGAGTGTGAGTAAAAAAAAAAAAAAAAAAAAAAAAAAGAAAGAAAAAAGTTGTCTAAAAACTCACCGAGGTCTTCAGCAAAGCCTCGTCTTCTTCAGCTGCTCTAGCTGCAGCTTCGGCTTCAGCAGCTCTGGAGGACCCTTCTCCTCCTTCACAAGCTTCAATAACCCGTGCAACCTCTTCGGCTGTACGGGCAGCTTCAGCTTCTTCTTCCAGCAGCTGAAACAAGGGATCCCTCTTCTTCCACCAAGGCTTCTGCCTCTGATACAGAGCAACAGCCTCAATTTGGAAGTGGGAAGAGTCTAGGTGAACCTCTCGGCGCCTTGGTTCAGTGATAGGGGGAGCCCGATCAGTTACGACTCGTTCTCGGCTGACGCCAAGGCGAGCGTAATCAATGCCGACGTTGGTCTCGTCCCGTTCTGAAAAAGAAAAGGGGAGAAGTCAATTCAGTTAGTTCGGCACATCACAAGAAAGCAAAATGAAAGAAGAAAAGAGATAATTAAAAGGCCTCGGCCCCAGCCGAAGAAGATTACCATCCCTAAACTTTCGGCTGAGGCCGACAGCTGCCAGCATATTCTCTTGGAAAACATAGTGCGTATCGGGGAGCCAAGTCTCCGGGATATGCTGCATTCGGCCGCTGCCTCCCCGGTTCGGCAGCTTGCCGAAGATGTTCTGCTGATTAAGGTTCGGGTCTGGCCCGCTATCTTCGGGAGGACCTAAACTTCCCATATCAGGATCCGGCTCGGCAAGATACCGGGGAGCGCTGAAAACATAAGGATGGCTCGGCTCCGTGGGCGCCCTAACCCAAATCCATTGACCTCTCCAGTCCTTGTCTGAAGAGTCGTTCGGCCACATGGTTAGGAACGGGGGCCGAGACTCAATCCGATACCACCCAGAACCATGGCTTCCGTGCCCACTCTGAATATTTGGCACTAGCCGATGGAGCTTTCTGAAGCAGTGCAGGTTCGGCACGTATCTGAAGAATTTGCAGACCCATAAGTACGTCATTACCCTTCGGATGCTGGTGGGGGTCAGCTGGCACAGGGAAATGTTGTAATGGATCAGCAAGTCTCGGACGAATACGTCCAAAGGGAACCTCAGCCCATACTGAAGCTGTCTCGTGTACACCCCCACATACCCCGGGGGTGGACGATGGATTCTATCGGATGCTGAGGGCATTCGGCACCAATATCCATCAGCTTCAAAAATGCCGTAGTGCAACTCAATTTGCTCAGCAAATCGATATTGATCGGCGTTCTCAACCCACCATGAGTAGGGACGGTTCTTTATCATGGCCGAAGCTACTTCGGCATCCTCCCACTCTGAAAACCCTGGGAGGATATCCCAAAGGACAGCGGGAACTTCATCATCCCGTCCTGAAGCTCTCACCCCCTCAGCCCTCTGAGGAGGAGCCGAAGAAATGGGAGTCGCCCTAACCCCTTCAGCAGGGTCAGACTCTGTCCTTCGTCCATTCCAGGTCCCAATCCTGACCCTGGGATCGGGGATTAGCCTTGCTCTTCTTGGAGCACGGGCTCCACCTCTAACTCCCCTCACCATTGACGAATTTCGAAGGAAAAAGTCGAAAAAGGGGAAAGAGTGCAAAGTCGAAGAAAGATGAAATAAAATCAAAGGAATTTACCTTGATCTGAAGCAAAAGCCGCCGATTTACGAATTGGTAGTGACAAGTCTCAGCTTCTAAGCTTAATGCTCGGGGAATTTGCGAAGTTTTGATGCGGGCTCTTGAGCGTTCTTGAGAATTCTGGGTTTGTGTTGATGAGTGAGTGGGGAGAGAAGACGCGCCTCTATTTATATCTCCAGAAATGGGAATTCAAGGAGTCTGCGTTTCAATTTCTCTCAAGCACCCCACTAAGTAACCGTTAAACACACAACCTTGCAGTTAAATCGCCCACTACCCGTCCAACTTCCGCAATCATCCACATTAACTGTTGTTATCTCATTAATCATGGGTTAATTACGGTTTAAATTCACATTTTTGGATCAGCAAATCATTCACTTCCCTCCTTTTCTGATTAAATCAAACCCGACCCGTCATCCTTCCAAATCGGGTCTGGGGGGCAAGTTGTTTGGGTCCAATTTAGTCCAATTGGGCCTGGTCACTGAATGATCCAATTAAAAAGCCCAAGGCAAAGGTTCAACTCTCCAAATATGCTAAAGTCAAAAATCAACATCCTCAAAGCCATGTCAAGGTCAGTCAACGGCCCAATCAGCTTGGCCCAGCCCAACTGATTTCCGGGCCCAATCCGCCTCCTTCATTAGCCAAGGTATAAAAGCCAACAATTTGGTCAATTCTTGGTAAGACAAAGAGTAAGACAAAGACAAAGACAATAAAGCCTCAAGCAACTAAACTCTTGCACAGCTTTCTCTCTCTAATATACTGACTTAAGCATCGGAGGGGCCTTCCTCGGCGTCCCCCCCGAGGCTAGTTTACGTGTATTTGTTGTGCAGGAAACCTTCGGCTCCGGCGTCGTTCGGACCGAGACCAAGTTCCCTCAAGATAAAAGGATCTTCCGAGATTCGATTGTTTTCATCCGAAACAGGGTTTATATAAAATTAAAATCAAATCAAAGAATTTTTAATGACTTAGTAAAATTTTTTTCGGACCAGTATAGATAAGCAGTTTGTAGAACTATGATGATTGATGAAAGAAAACATGGTCAGAGAAAAATTGAGAGTTCCGAATTCCGAATCTAAGATAATGTGATCCACGTTGATTGAATTTGCCCCTAACTTTTTTTTTTTTTAATAAAACCAATTTGCCCCTAACTTTGTTTTGTAATCCCTCCGTATTTTAACAAATGTTCCATTTTAACCGACACATAATTTTAGTCCATTTAATTGATTTAAATATAAGAGGTAAATGGAATAGCTGAAATATTACAAAATTATAAAAGAAAGATAATGAGTTTAGTAGTTTATTGAAAAGTAATGAATATAAGAGGAAACTATATAATAAAAAAGTAGTAGTGGGTTTGGGTGGGGAGTCTGGGGACCATGAAAGAAAATAGATATATAGTATTATAATATTTAAATTTAATTCTTTGCTACAAAAAGAAGTATAACACTTATTAAGAGTTTGTTCAAATTAACTTAACTGAACTGATTAGAGCTGAACTAAACCGAACTAGATATTTTATGAGAGAGAGAAATTAGGAGCTGAATTGAATTGATTGGAGTTGAGCTGAACTAAACTGAACTGAATTGAATTGAACTGAAATTAAGTAAATGTAAACAGGCCCTAAAACACGGAGGGAGTACGACAAACAGGGGTGAACACGGTTTGGTTTAGTGCGGCACCAGAAAATACGGTTTGGTCAATTTTTCAAACCAAACAAAACCAAACCATATTAGTATTGAAACGGGGCCAAATCAAATCGTAACAATACAGTTTGATTTGCGGATTATGATGAGACGCCATATTTCCCAAACTCGACATTGTTGTAGAGATGCTAAATTTTTTTTAAAAAATATTTAATAAACATATTGAATAGATTAAAGCATGTATAGAACAATTCATTACTAATGTTAATTACAGAACAATTCAAACATTCATGGTAATTGGGTTTTAGGGTTTAGGGTTTAGGGTTTTAGGGTTCAGGGTTCAGGGTTCAGGGTTTCAGGGGTTCAGGGTTTCAGGGTTTAGGGTTTAGGGTTTCAGGGGTTCAGGGTTTCAGGGGTTCAGGGTTTCAGGGTTCAGGGTTGAGGGTTGTAGGGTTGTAGGGTTTAGGGTTTAGGGTTGTAGGGTTTAGGGTTTAGGGTTGTAGGGTTCAGGGTTGTAGGGTTGTAGGGTTGTAGGGTTTAGGGTTGTAGGGTTGTAGGGTTGTCGGTTGTAGGGTTGTCG
>NW_018744954.1:0-28164 GCF_001683475.1 Chenopodium quinoa | reverse complement strand
TGACTTTCAGTTGATTCAAAAATATTTGTTTGAATGTGCTTGACTTTCATATGATTCAATTAGCATCGTTGAATGGATTTGACAATCATTTGATTCAAAAATCTTTTTTGACATTCACTTGATTCAAATCGCTATTTTGAATGCATTTGAATTTCATTTGATTGAAAAAGCTTTTTTGAATGTGTTTGATTTTCATTTGATTAAATTAGCTTTGTTTGAATGGGATTGACTTTCATTTGAATCAATTAGCTTTGTTTAATGCATTTGACTTTCATTTGATTCAAAAAGTTTTTTGACTGTCATATGATTCAATTAGCCTCGTTGAATGCATTTGACAATCATTTGATTCAAAAAGCTTTGTTTAAATTCTTTGGACTTTTAGTTGATTTAATTAGCTTTTTTGAAAGCATTTGACTTTCATATGATTTAATTAGCTTTGTTTGAATGTTTTTGACTTTCATTTGATGCAATTAGCTTTGTCTGAATGTGTTTGACTTTCGTTTGATTTAATTATCTTTTTTGAATGCATTTGACTTTCATTTGATTCAGATAGCATTGTTTGAATGTGTTTGACTTTCATTTGATTCAAATAGCTTTGTTTGAATGTGTTTGCCTTCCATTGGATTTAATTAGCTTTGTTTGAATGTGGTTGACTTTTAAGTGATTCAATTTGATTTGTTGAATGCATTTGACTTTCATTTGATTCAAAAAGATTTGTTTGAATGTGTTTGACTTTCATATGATTCAATTAGTATCGTTGAATGCATTTGACAATCATTTGATTCAAAAAGCTATGTTTGAATTTGTTTGACTTTCACTTGATTCAATTAGCTTTTTTGAACTCATTTGACTTTCTTTGGATTCAAAAAGCTTTGTTTGAATGTGTTTGAATTTCACTTGATTTAAATTAGCTTTGTTTGAATGTGGTTAACTTTCATTTGATTCAATTAGCTTTGTTTGAATGTGGTTGACTTTAATTTGATTCAATTAGGTTTGTTAGAATGCCATTGACTTTCATTTGATTCAATTAGCTTTGTTGAATGCATATGACTTTCATTTGATTCAAAAAGCTTTGTTTGAATGTGTTTGACTTTCATTTGATTCAATTAGCGTCGTTGAACATTTGATTCAATTAGCGTCGTTGAACGCATTGACAGTCATTTGATTCAAAAAACTTTGTTTGAATTCCCTAGACTTTCACTTGATTCAATTAGCTTTTTGAATGCATTTAACTTTCATTTGATTTAAAAAGCTTTGTTTAAATGTAATTGACTTTCACTTGATTTAATTTCTTTTATTTAATTGCATTTGACTTTCAGTTGATTCAAAAATATTTGTTTGAATGTGCTTGACTTTCATATGATTCAATTAGCATCGTTGAATGGATTTGACAATCATTTGATTCAAAAATCTTTGTTTGACATTCACTTGATTCAAATCGCTATTTTGAATGCATTTGAATTTCATTTGATTGAAAAAGCTTTGTTTGAATGTGTTTGATTTTCATTTGATTAAATTAGCTTTGTTTGAATGGGATTGACTTTCATTTGAATCAATTAGCTTTGTTTAATGCATTTGACTTTCACTTGATTCAAAAAGTTTTGTTTGACTGTCATATGATTCAATTAGCCTGTTGAATGCATTTGACAATCATTTGATTCAAAAAGCTTTGTTTAAATTCTTTGGACTTTTAGTTGATTTAATTAGCTTTTTTGAAAGCATTTGACTTTCATATGATTTAATTAGCTTTGTTTGAATGTTTTTGACTTTCATTTGATGCAATTAGCTTTGTCTGAATGTGTTTGACTTTCGTTTGATTTAATTATCTTTTTTGAATGCATTTGACTTTCATTTGATTCAGATAGCATTGTTTGAATGTGTTTGACTTTCATTTGATTCAAATAGCTTTGTTTGAATGTGTTTGCCTTCCATTGGATTTAATTAGCTTTGTTTGAATTTGGTTGACTTTTAAGTGATTCAATTTGATTTGTTGAATGCATTTGACTTTCATTTGATTCAAAAAGATTTGTTTGAATGTGTTTGACTTTCATATGATTCAATTAGTATCGTTGAATGCATTTGACAATCATTTGATTCAAAAAGCTATGATGAATTTGTTTGACTTTCACTTGATTCAATTAGCTTTTTGAACTCATTTGACTTTCTTTGGATTCAAAAAGTTTTGTTTGAATGTGTTTGAATTTCACTTGATTTAAATTAGCTTTGTTTGAATGTGGTTAACTTTCATTTGATTCAATTAGTTTTGTTTGAATGTGGTTGACTTTCATTTGATTCAATTAGGTTTGTTAGAAATGCCATTGACTTTCGTTTGATTCAATTAGGTTTGTTAGAATGCCATTGACTTTCATTTGGTTCAATTAGCTTTGTTGAATGCATATGACTTTCATTTGATTCAAAAAGCTTTGTTTGAATGTGTTTGACTTTCATTTGATTCAATTAGCATCGTTGAACGCATTTGACAAGAATTTGATTTAAAAAGCCTTGTTTGAATTACCTAGACTTTCACTTGATTCAATTAGCTTTTTTGAATGCATTTAACTTTCATTTGATTTAAAAAGCTTTGTTTAAATGTAATTGACTTTCACTTGATTTAATTACTTTTATTTAATTGCATTTGACTTTCAGTTGATTCAAAAAGATTTGTTTGAATGTGCTTGACTTTCATATGATTCAATTAGCATCGTTGAATGGATTTGACAATCATTTGATTCAAAAAGCTTTGTTTGACTTTCACTTAATTCAAATCGCTATTTTGAATGCATTTGAATTTCATTTGATTGAAAAAGCTTTGTTTGAATGTCTTTGATTTTCATTTGATTAAATTAGCTTTGTTTGAATGTGATTGACTTTCATTTGAATCAATTAGCTTTGTTTAATGCATTTGACTTTCATTTAATTCAAAAAGCTTTGTTTGAATGTGTTTGACTTTAATCTGATTCAAATAGCTTTGTTTGAATGTTTTTGACTTTCACTTGATTTAAATACCTTTTTTGAATGCGTTTGACTTTCATTTGATTCAAATGGCATTTCTTGAATGTGTTTGACTTTCATTTTGTTCAAATAGCTTTGTTTAAATGTGTTTGACTTTCATTTGATTCAATTAGCTTTGCTTGAATGTGGTTAACTTTCAATTGAGTCAATTTGCTTTGTTGAATGCATTTGACTTTCATTTGATTAAAAAAAGTTTCGTTTGACAGTCATATGATTCAATTAGCCTCGTTGAATGGATTTGACAATCATTTGATTCAAAAAGCTTTGTTTGAATTCTTTGGACTTTTAGTTGATTCAATTAGCTTTTTTGAAAGCATTTGACTTTCATATGATTTAATTAGCTTTGTTTGAATGTTTTTGACTTTCATTTGATGCAATTAGCTTTGTCTGAATGTGTTTGACATTCGTTTGATTTAATTATCCTTTTCAATGCATTTGACTTACATTTGATTCATATAGCATTGTTTGAATGTGTTTTGACTTTCATTTGATTCAAATAGCTTTGTTTGAATGTGTTTGCCTTCCATTGGATTTAATTAGCTTTGTTTGAATGTGGTTGACTTTTAAGTGATTCAATTTGATCTGTTGACTGCATTTGACTTTCATTGGATTCTAAAAGATTTGTTTGAATGTGTTTGACTTTCATATGATTCAATTAGTATCGTTGAATGCATTTGACAATCATTTGATTCAAAAAGCTATGTTTGAATTTGTTTGATTTTCACTTGATTCAATTAGCTTTTTTGAACTCATTTGACTTTCTTTGGATTCAAAAAGCTTTGTTTTAATGTGTTTGAATTTCACTTGATTTAAATTAGCTTTGTTTGAATGTGGTTAACTTTCATTTGATTCAATTAGCTTTCTTTGAATGTGGTTGACTTTCATTTGATTCAATTAGGTTTGTTAGAATGCCATTGACTTTCGTTTGATTCAATTAGGTTTGTTTAGAATACCATTGACTTTCATTTGATTCAATTAGCTTTGTTGAATGCATATGACTTTCATTTGATTCAAAAAGCTTTGTTTGAATGTGTTTGACTTTCATTTGATTCAATTAGCATTGTTGAACGCATTTGACAGTCATTTGATTCAAAAAACTTTGTTTGAATTACCTAGACTTTCACTTGATTCAATTAGCTTTTTTGAATGCATTTAACTTTCATTTGGTTTAAAAAGCTTTGTTTAAATGTAATTGACTTTCACTTGATTTAATTACTTTTTTTGAATTGCATTTGACTTTCAGTTGATTCAAAAAGATTTGTTTGAATGTGCTTGACTTTCATATGATTCAATTCGCATCGTTGAATGGATTTGACAATTATTTCATTCAAAAAGCTTTGTTTGACTTTCACTTGATTCAAATCGCTATTTTGAATGCATTTGAATTTCATTTGATTGAAAAAGCTTTGTTTGAATGTGTTAGATTTACATTTGATTAAATTAGCTTTGTTTGAATGTGATTGACTTTCATTTGAAATCAATTAGCTTTATTTAATGCATTTGACTTTCATTTAATTCAAAAAGCTTTGTTTGAATGTGTTTGACTTTAATTTGATTCAAATAGCTTTGTTTGAATGTTTTTTACTTTCACTTGATTTAAATACCTTTTTTGAATGCGTTTGACTTTCATTTGATTCAAATAGCATTTCTTGAATGTGTTTGACTTTCATTTGGTTCAAATAGCTTTGTTTAAATGTGTTTGACTTTCATTTGATTCAATTAGCTTTGCTTGAATGTGGTTAACTTTCAATTGAGTCAATTTGCTTTGTTGAATGCATTTGACTTTCATTTGATTCAAAAAGTTTTTGTTTGACTGTCATATGATTCAATTAGCCTCGTTGAATGCAATTGACAATCATTTGATTCAAAAAGCTTTGTTTGAATTCTTTGGACTTTTAGTTGATTCAATTAGCTTTTTTGAAAGCATTTGACTTTCATATGATTTAATTAGCTTTGTTTGAATGTTTTTGACTTTTATTGGATGCAATTAGCTTTGTCTGAATGTGTTTGACTTTCGTTTGATTTAATTATCTTTTTTGAATGCATTTGACTTTCATTTTATTCAGATAACATTGTTTGAATGTGTTTGACTTTCATTTGATTCAAATAGCTTTGTTTGAATGTGTTTGCCTTCCATTGGATTAATTAGCTTTAAATGAATGTGGTTGACTTTTAAGTGATTCAATTTGATTTGTTGAATGCATTTGACTTTCATTTGATTCAAAAAGATTTGTTTGAATGTGTTTGACTTTCATATGATTCAATTAGTATCGTTGAATGCATTTGACAATCATTTGATTCAAAAAGCTATGTTTGAATTTGTTTGACTTTCACTTGATTCAATTAGCTTTTATGAACTCATTTGACTTTCTTTGGATTCAAAAAGCTTTGTTTGAATGTGTTTGAATTTCACTTGATTTAAATTAGCTTTGTTTGAATGTGGTTAACTTTCATTTGATTCAATTAGCTTTGTTTGAATGTGGTTGACTTTCATTTGATTCTATTAGGTTTGTTAGAATGCCATTGACTTTCGTTTGATTCAATTAGGTTTGTTAGAATGCCATTGACTTTCATTTGATTCAATTAGCTTTGTTGAATGCATATGACTTTCATTTGATTTAAAAAGCTTTGTTTGAATGTGTTTGACTTTCATTTGATTCAATTAGTGATCCAAAGTGGACATCTAATGAACCTGTTGCTTTAGTCTTAGAGACTCTTGGGTTTTTCCCATTCACAAAGAAGGGTGAAATTCTATGCTGCATTTCATGGGAAGATTGAAGATTGGTACAACGGTTGGCTAGCATCACATTTTGGACGCATTTCATGACTATTTTGGGCGTGTGGATCCTAGGCCATTTACTATCTATTATTAACTTATGTGCTAGTTAATGTTGCTGAAATAATGCCAAGAATCTAGCTCTTGGCCGGTTGTAATGGGGGGGTTTTTCGCAGCAGCGCAGAAAAGAGGCAAAACCGGGAAGGCAGAATTCAATTGAAGATTTCTCCCTCATCCGGAAAGCTTTTGAGGAATTTCTTTTTTGCAAATTGGTTGTTTTGATCTGAATATTCTGAATTTGTAAGCCTTTGAGAGTCTAGAGGCAATTTTCGTTTTTCATTTTGTCTCTAATTTCGGCAGTTTTCATTGTACTTGTAATATCCAAGCAAAAATAGTGGAAATCATGTCTAGTGAGGAGCTTGCTAGAATGTTGCAAGTAATCACTGAAAAATTGGAGAATTTGGAGAAAAAAACAGAAGAGAGTGAAGTCTCTAGGGCACAACAAGATACTAGGATGGATGCCATATCTGATATGCTCCTTAAAGCCACTAGGAAAATAAATGAATTAGAGGAGGAGGATGAAAATAGTGGTAACAATTTTAGACAATTTGATGAAGATAGGGGTCTAAAAATTGATATGCATGAATTTGATGGAGGGCATGATTGTGAGGCTTTCTTAGATTGGGTTAGGCAAATTGAAACCGTTTTTTATTACAAGGGGTATGATGATAGGAAACGGTTCAAGTTGGCTGTCCTTAAACTCACTAAACTAGCTGCATTGTGGTATGAAAACCTCAAGTCAAATAGAAGAAGAGAAGGAAAGATAAGATAGACTCGTGGGAAAAATTAAAAAAGAAAATGAGGGAAAAATGGGTAAGTAAAGAGTATGAACAAGATCAATACTTAAAATTAACCCACCTATCACAAGAAAACATGAGTGTGGAGGATTACATAAAAGAATTTGAAAGGTTAGGCTTGACTTGCGACTTGCAAGAAAAGGAGGCTTACAAAATTGCTAGATTTGTCAAGGGGTTGACCAAAGAAATTAATAAGAAAGTGGAAGTTACTCATTATGCCACTTTTAGTGATGTATGCAAACTAGCTTTGAAGTATGAGTCTCAACTTAAAGAAGAAAGGGAGAAAGAGAAGCTTAAAACTTCTTCTTTCAAGAATACTTCGAAATTTACTCCTTTCAACTCTAAAGGGAGTACTTTTCAAAATAAAACCTTTTCACCTAGCTCATCAAAAGGGAAAGAAAAACAAGTAGTTTCGCCTAGTGAGCTTTCAACTAGGAGAAAATGCTTCAAGTGTCATGGGAGAGGACATATTGCATCGGAATGTCCTAGTAAGAGTGTGTTAACAGCCTCTCAATGTGCTCTCATGGATGAGGAAGAAAAGGTCTATAACTTTGTGGCTCATGAGGAGGGTTGCGAGTTTGATGAAGAGTATGAGGAAGAGATTCAACCCGAAGATGAGTTCAACATGATGGTGGTTCGTAGAATCTTGTATAATGAACCCGAAATTGATCTTAAACAACGAAACAACTTGTTCCACACTAGATGCAAGATAGGAGAGAAGACTTGCAATGTGATTGTTGATAGTGGTGCCCAAACAGATGTTGTTTCATCCGAGGTTGTGAGTAAATTGAAGCTACCCACTAGAGACCATGGTGAACCTTACAAGCTCAATTGGTTGAATGATGGCACAAGCATTAGAGTCAAGAAGCAAGCATTGGTGTCTTATTCCATTGGAGGGTTCGAAGATGAGCGTTGGTGTGATATTCTTCCTATGGATGCGTGTCATTTGTTGCTTGGAAGACCGTGGCAGTTTGATCATGATTCGGAGCATAAAGGGAAAAACTAATGTGTATATTGTAACTACCAAAAATGGTAGAAAAGTTAAGTTAGTGCCTTTACCTCCTAAAGTTGCTAAGAAAGAAAAAGAGAAAAGCAACTATCTTGTAACTTGTAATGAATATGAACGAATAATGAAAGAAATGGGGGAGGGTATGCTTTGGTGGTAAGGACCAAAGATGATAATGGTACTACTTGTATTAACTCATCCATGCTAAATGAGTTATTAGAAGAGTACCAAGATGTGTTCCCCAATGACTTGCCCAAAGGCCTACCTCCAATTAGAGGCATTGAGCACGCCATTGACTTAATTCCAGGAGCACCTTTGCCCAACAAGGCTGCCTATAGGTGTAATCCGGAAGAGAGTAAGGAACTTGAAAAGCAAGTGAACGAATTACTTGAGAGAGGTTATGTGAGAGAAAGCCTTAGTCCTTGCGCGGTTCCAGCCCTCTTAGTACCAAAAAAAGATGGTACTTGGAGAATGTGTGTTGATAGTCGTTCCATTAACAATATAACGGTCAAATACCGTTTTCCTATGCCTCGATTGCAAGATATGTTAGATGAGTTGAGTGGTGCCTTAGTCTTTTCCAAAATAGATTTAAGGAGTGGGTACCATCAAATGAGAATTCGAGAGGGGGATGAGTGGAAGACGGCTTTCAAAACAAAACAAGGGTTGTATGAGTGGTTAGTGATGCCATTTGGGCTTTGCAACGCCCCAAGCTCCTTCATGAGATTGATGAATGAAGTTCTCCGTCCTTTTCTTAATGATTTTGTTGTTGTTTACGTAGATGACATTCTTGTGTATAGTAAAAACAATGATGATCATGTAATTCATTTGAGGAGATTGTTTTGAAAAATTGAGGGAGGTGAAGTTGTATGGTAAGCTTGAAAAATGTGTATTCATGACTCCTAGTGTTGTATTCTTAGGATACATTGTAACAGGAGAGGGGGTTCATGTAGATCCGGAGAAGGTAAAAGCAGTCCAGTCTTGGTTGGCTCCAACCAATGTGCACGAAGTTAGAAGTTTTCATGGACTTGCCTCCTTCTATAGGCGGTTCATCAAAAAACTTCTCTACCATCATGGCTCCAATCACCGAGTTGACCAAAAAGGGTGAGTTCGTATGGGAAGAAAATGCTCAACGAGCCTTTGAGAAGGTTAAACATATGCTTTGCAACGCTCTTATACTTGTGCTACCAGATTTCAACAAAGTGTTTGAGGTAGAGTGTGATGCAAGTGGGATTGGAATAGGTGCTGTTTTGATTCAAGAGAAGAAGCCCGTGAGTTACTTTAGTGAGAAGTTGAATGGGGCTAAGTTGAACTATTCCACTTATGACCGTGAGTTCTATTCCATAGTTAGAGCACTTGATCATTGGTCTCACTACCTTAGACCAAAACCATTTGTTCTTCATTCCGATCATGAGGCTCTGAAATTTATTCATGGGAAACAAAAACTCAACAAGAGACATGCTAAATGGGTGGAGTTTCTCCAATCATTTACCTTTAGCTCCAAGTACAAGGATGGAAAGAGTAATGTTGTGGCCGATGCTTTGTCTCGTCGGAGCTACTTACTTTCCATGGTGGATGCTAAGATCTTGGGTTTTGAACAACTCAAGGAATGTTACATAAATGATCCCGACTTTGCTAGCGAGATAGAGAATCCTACCAAAGAGTTTGTGAGACAAGATGGCTACCTCTTTAAAGGTAACAAGCTATGTGTTCCGAAGAGTGGGGTTAGGGAGTTATTAGTGAGAGAAGTGCATGGTGGAGGTTTAGCCGGTCATTTTGGGATACAAAAGACTCTTGATATTCTAGGTGAACACTTCTATTGGCCTAGAATGATCAAGGATGTTACTCATGTTGTGGAGAGATGTGCTACTTGTCAAAAGGCTAAGGGACACTTCACAAAGGGTCTTTATACTCCGTTGCCAGTTCCGGATGCTCCATGGGAAAGTGTTAGCATGGATTTCATTGTTGGATTGCCTCGCACTCAAAGGGAAGAGATAGCATCATGGTTGTTGTAGATAGATTCTCTAAAATGGCACACTTTGTAGCTTGTAATAAAACTGATGATGCCGTGAAAGTGGTCGAGCTGTACTTCAAGGAAATTGTCAAACTCCATGGCATTCCTCGAAGTATAGTATCTGATAGGGACTCCAAATTGCTTAGTCACTTTTGGAGAACCCTATGGAAACTTGTGGGTACCAAGTTACTATTTAGTACCTCTCATCATCCCCAAACCGATGGGCAAACCGAGGTCACTAATAGAACTTTGGGTACTTTGTTACGAGGTCTTGTGAGCAAAACGCAAAAAGATTGGGACATGAAATTAGCCCATGCGGAGCTTGCTTACAATAGAGCTCATTCCCTAACTACTTCCCGTTCTCCATTTGAAGTAGTTTATGGAGTGAACCCATTTGTGCCGATTGATCTTGTTCCTATGGTTAAGAGTGACATGGTAGAGAAAGATGCTAAAAAGAGGGTGGAAACCTTTCTAAAAACCTGTGAGCAAGTGAAGAAAAGAATTGAGGAGATGAATAAAAAATACCAAGAGCGAGCCAATAAGAAACGCAAACAACCTATTTTTCATCCCGAGGACTTGGTTTAAGTGCATTTGAGGAAGGAGAGGTTCCCTAAGCTTCGCAAAAACAAGCTTATGCCTCGTTCTGATGGTCCTTTTAAGGTTCTTGAGAGGGTGAACGATAGTGCTTACAAAATTGAGCTACCAGACAAATTGATGGGTGTTAGTGCGACTTTCAATGTAGGGGATTTATCACCATACTTTGATGATTCAAGTTTGAGGGCAAACTCTTTTGAAGAAGGGGGAATGATCCAAAGTGGACATCTAATGAACCTGTTGCTTTAGTCTTAGAGACTCTTGGGTTTTTCCCATTCACAAAGAAGGGTGAAATTATATGCTGCATTTCATGGGAAGATTGAAGATTGGTACACGGTTGGCTAGCATCACATTTTGGACGCATTTCATGACTATTTTGGGCGTGTGGATCCTAGGCCATTTACTATCTATTATTAACTTATGTGCTAGTTAATGTTGCTGAAATAATGCCAAGAATCTAGCTCTTGGCCGGTTGTAATGGGGGGTTATCAATAGGCTTTATTATGCTTTCATTACTTAGCTTAAATCAAGGCTTAAATCAAGGAGGAAACCATTGGCTGTTGGCCTTTCATTCTTGGACGGTTTCCTTGGCTTTTGGTGTGCTTTTGCTGCTCCTTTCCTCTATAAAAGGGAGAGCAAAACAGAAATTAAAAGGCAGTTTTGAGATTTGATAAAAAAACCTTGTGTTTATAGCATTTTAACTTAGAGTTTGTCTCAAGTTCAAGTGTTCCCTTATTGCTTTGAGTGAGTCTTGAGTGATAAGCTTAGGAGAGATTGAGTGAGTCTTATCTCTGGCCTAAAACCCCAAAACTTTGAGTGTGTCCTTGAGTTTTGGCCCTTTTATCTTGTTCCATGATATTTGAGTATTCTAACTATAAGTATTTTTAAATCCATCAACCCATATTCGGGAGGGGGTATTTAGATTTACATCAATTAGCATCGTTGAACGCATTTGACAGTCATTTGATTCAAAAAAATTTGTTTGAATTACCTAGACTTTCACTTGATTCAATTAGCTTTTTTGAATGCATTTAAATTTCATTTGATTTAAAAAGCTTTGTTTAAATGTAATTGACTTTCACATGATTTAATTACTTTTATTTAATTGCATTTGACTTTCAGTTGATTCAAAAAGATTTGTTTGAATGTGCTTGACTTTCATATGATTCAATTCGCATCGTTGAATGGATTTGACAATTATTTCATTCAAAAAGCTTTGTTTGACTTTCACTTGATTCAAATCGTTATTTTGAATGCATTTGAATTTCATTTGATTGAAAAAGCTTTGTTTGAATGTGTTAGATTTACATTTGATTAAATTAGCTTTGTTTGAATGTGATTGACTTTCATTTGAATCAATTAGCTTTGTTTAATGCATTTGACTTTCATTTAATTCAAAAAGCTTTGTTTGAATGTGTTTGACTTTAATCTGATTCAAATAGCTTTGTTTGAATGTTTTTTACTTTCACTTGATTTAAATACCTTTTTTGAATGCGTTTGACTTTCATTTGATTCAAATAGCATTTCTTGAATGTGTTTGACTTTCATTTGGTTCAAATAGCTTTTTAAATGTGTTTGACTTTCATTTGATTCAATTAGCTTTGCTTGAATGTGGTTAACTTTCAATTGAGTCAATTTGCTTTGTTGAATGCATTTGACTTTCTTTTGATTCAAAAAGTTTTGTTTGACTGTCATATGATTCAATTAGCCTCGTTGAATGCATTTGACAATCATTTGATTCAAAAAGCTTTGCTTGAATTCTTTGGACTTTTAGTTGATTCAATTAGCTTTTTTGAAAGCATTTGACTTTCATATGATTTAATTAGCTTTGTTTGAATGATTTTGACTTTCACTTGATTTTAATACCTTTTTTTCAATGTGTTTGACTTTCATTTGATTCAAATAGCTTTGTTTGAATGTGTTTGCCTTCCATTGGATTTAATTAGCTTTGTTTGAATGTGGTTGACTTTTAATTGATTCAATTTGATCTTTTGAATGCATTTGACTTTCATTTGATTCAAAAAGATTTGTTTGAATGTGTTTGACTTTCATATGATTCAATTAGTATCGTTGAATGCATTTGACAATCATTTGATTCAAAAAGCTATGTTTGAATTTGTTTGACTTTCACTTGATTCAATTAGCTTTTTTGAACTCATTTGACTTTCTTTGGATTCAAAAAGCTTTGTTTGAATGTGTTTGAATTTCACTTGATTTAAATTAGCTTTGTTTGAATGTGGTTAAATTTCATTTGATTCAATTAGCTTTGTTTGAATGTGGTTGACTTTCATTTGATTCAATTAGGTTTGTTAGAATGCCATTGACTTTCGTTTGATTCAATTAGGTTTGTTAGAATGCCATTGACTTTCATTTGATTCAATTAGCTTTGTTAAATGCATATGACTTTCATTTGATTCAAAAAGCTTTGTGTGAATGTGTTTGACTTTCATTTGATTCAATTAGCATCGTTGAACACATTTGACAGTCATTTTATTCAAAAAACTTTGTTTGAATTACCTAGACTTTCACTTGATTCAATTAGCTTTTTTGAATGCATTTAACTTTCATTTGATTTAAAAAGCTTTGTTTAAATGTAATTGACTTTCACATGATTTAATTACTTTTATTTAATTGCATTTGACTTTCAGTTGATTCAAAAAGATTTGTTTGAATGTGCTTGACTTTCATATGATTCAATTCGCATCGTTGAATGGATTTGACAATTATTTCATTCAAAAAGCTTTGTTTGACTTTCACTTGATTCAAATCGCTATTTTGAATGCATTTGAATTTCATTTGATTGAAAAAGCTTTGTTTGAATGTGTTAGATTTACATTTGATTAAATTAGCTTTGTTTGAATGTGATTGACTTTCATTTGAATCAATTAGCTTTGTTTAATGCATTTGACTTTCATTTAATTCAAAAAGCTTTGTTTGAATGTGTTTGACTTTAATCTGATTCAAATAGCTTTGTTTGAATGTTTTTTACTTTCACTTGATTTAAATACCTTTTTTGAATGCGTTTGACTTTCATTTGATTCAAATAGAATTTCTTGAATGTGTTTGACTTTCATTTGGTTCAAATAGCTTTGTTTAAATGTGTTTGACTTTAATTTGATTCAATTAGCTTTGCTTGAATGTGGTTAACTTTTAATTGAGTCAATTTGCTTTGTTGAATGCATTTGACTTTTATTTGATTCAAAAAGTTTTGTTTGACTGTCATATGATTCAATTAGCCTCGTTGAATGCATTTGACAATCATTTGATTCAAAAAGTTTTGTTTGACTGTCATATGATTCAATTAGCCTCGTTGTATGCATTTGACAATCATTTGATTCAAAAAGCTTTGTTTGAATTCTTTGGACTTTTAGTTGATTCAATTAGCTTTTTTGAAAGCATTTGACTTTCATATGATTTAATTAGCTTTGTTTGAATGTTTTTGACTTTCATTTGATGCAATTAGCTTTCTGAATGTGTTTGACTTTCGTTTGATTTAATTATCTTTTTTGAATGCATTTGACTTTCATTTGATTCAGATAACATTGTTTGAATGTGTTTGACTTTCATTTGATTCAAATAGCTTTGTTTGAATGTGTTTGCCTTCCATTGGATTTAATTAGCTTTGTTTGAATGTGGTTGACTTTTAAGTGATTCAATTTGATTTGTTGAATGCATTTGACTTTCATTTGATTCAAAAAGATTTGTTTGAATGTGTTTGACTTTCATATGATTCAATTAGTATCGTTGAATGCATTTGCCAATCATTTGATTCAAAAAGCTATGTTTGAATTTGTTTGACTTTCACTTGATTCAATTAGCTTTTTTGAACTCATTTGACTTTCTTTGGATTCAAAAAGCTTTGTTTGAATGTGTTTGAATTTCACTTGATTTAAATTAGCTTTGTTTGAATGTGGTTAACTTTCATTTGATTCAATTAGCTTTGTTTGAATGTGGTTGACTTTCATTTGATTCAATTAGGTTTGTTAGAATGCCATTGACTTTCGTTTGATTCAATTAGGTTTGTTAGAATGCCATTGACTTTCATTTAATTCAATTAGCTTTGTTGAATGCATATGACTGTCATTTGATTCAAAAAGCTTTGTTTGAATGTGTTTGACTTTCATTTGATTCAATTAGCATCGTTGAACGCATTTGACAGTCATTTGATTCAAAAAAACTTTGTTTGAATTACCTAGACTTTCACTTGATTCAATGAGCTTTTTTGAATGCATTTAACTTTCATTTGATTTAAAAAGCTTTGTTTAAATGTAATTGACTTTCACTTGATTTAATTACTTTTTTTTAATTGCATTTGACTTTCAGTTGATTCAAAAAGATTTGTTTGAATGTGCTTGACTTTCATATGATTCAATTCGCATCGTTGAATGGATTTGACAATTATTTCATTCAAAAAGCTTTGTTTGACTTTCACTTGATTCAAATCGCTATTTTGAATGCATTTGAATTTCATTTGATTGAAAAAGCTTTGTTTGAATGTGTTAGATTTACATTTGATTAAATTAGCTTTGTTTGAATGTGATTGACTTTCATTTGAATCAATTAGCTTTGTTTAATGCATTTGACTTTCATTTAATTCAAAAAGCTTTGTTTGAATGTGTTTGACTTTAATCTGATTCAAATAGCTTTGTTTGAATGTTTTTTACTTTCACTTGATTTAAATACCTTTTTTGAATGCGTTTGACTTTCATTTGATTCAATTAGCTTTGCTTGAATGTGGTTAACTTTCAATTGAGTCAATTTGCTTTGTTGAATGCATTTGACTTTCTTTTGATTCAAAAAGTTTTGTTTGACTGTCATATGATTCAATTAGCCTCGTTGAATGCATTTGACAATCATTTGATTCAAAAAGCTTTGCTTGAATTCTTTGGACTTTTAGTTGATTCAATTAGCTTTTTTGAAAGCATTTGACTTTCATATGATTTAATTAGCTTTGTTTGAATGATTTTGACTTTCACTTGATTTTAATACCTTTTTTTCAATGTGTTTGACTTTCATTTGATTCAAATAGCTTTGTTTGAATGTGTTTGCCTTCCATTGGATTTAATTAGCTTTGTTTGAATGTGGTTGACTTTTAATTGATTCAATTTGATCTTTTGAATGCATTTGACTTTCATTTGATTCAAAAAGATTTGTTTGAATGTGTTTGACTTTCATATGATTCAATTAGTATCGTTGAATGCATTTGACAATCATTTGATTCAAAAAGCTATGTTTGAATTTGTTTGACTTTCACTTGATTCAATTAGCTTTTTTGAACTCATTTGACTTTCTTTGGATTCAAAAAGCTTTGTTTGAATGTGTTTGAATTTCACTTGATTTAAATTAGCTTTGTTTGAATGTGGTTAAATTTCATTTGATTCAATTAGCTTTGTTTGAATGTGGTTGACTTTCATTTGATTCAATTAGGTTTGTTAGAATGCCATTGACTTTCGTTTGATTCAATTAGGTTTGTTAGAATGCCATTGACTTTCATTTGATTCAATTAGCTTTGTTAAATGCATATGACTTTCATTTGATTCAAAAAGCTTTGTGTGAATGTGTTTGACTTTCATTTGATTCAATTAGCATCGTTGAACACATTTGACAGTCATTTTATTCAAAAAACTTTGTTTGAATTACCTAGACTTTCACTTGATTCAATTAGCTTTTTTGAATGCATTTAACTTTCATTTGATTTAAAAAGCTTTGTTTAAATGTAATTGACTTTCACATGATTTAATTACTTTTATTTAATTGCATTTGACTTTCAGTTGATTCAAAAAGATTTGTTTGAATGTGCTTGACTTTCATATGATTCAATTCGCATCGTTGAATGGATTTGACAATTATTTCATTCAAAAAGCTTTGTTTGACTTTCACTTGATTCAAATCGCTATTTTGAATGCATTTGAATTTCATTTGATTGAAAAAGCTTTGTTTGAATGTGTTAGATTTACATTTGATTAAATTAGCTTTGTTTGAATGTGATTGACTTTCATTTGAATCAATTAGCTTTGTTTAATGCATTTGACTTTCATTTAATTCAAAAAGCTTTGTTTGAATGTGTTTGACTTTAATCTGATTCAAATAGCTTTGTTTGAATGTTTTTTACTTTCACTTGATTTAAATACCTTTTTTGAATGCGTTTGACTTTCATTTGATTCAAATAGAATTTCTTGAATGTGTTTGACTTTCATTTGGTTCAAATAGCTTTGTTTAAATGTGTTTGACTTTAATTTGATTCAATTAGCTTTGCTTGAATGTGGTTAACTTTTAATTGAGTCAATTTGCTTTGTTGAATGCATTTGACTTTTATTTGATTCAAAAAGTTTTGTTTGACTGTCATATGATTCAATTAGCCTCGTTGAATGCATTTGACAATCATTTGATTCAAAAAGTTTTGTTTGACTGTCATATGATTCAATTAGCCTCGTTGTATGCATTTGACAATCATTTGATTCAAAAAGCTTTGTTTGAATTCTTTGGACTTTTAGTTGATTCAATTAGCTTTTTTGAAAGCATTTGACTTTCATATGATTTAATTAGCTTTGTTTGAATGTTTTTGACTTTCATTTGATGCAATTAGCTTTCTGAATGTGTTTGACTTTCGTTTGATTTAATTATCTTTTTTGAATGCATTTGACTTTCATTTGATTCAGATAACATTGTTTGAATGTGTTTGACTTTCATTTGATTCAAATAGCTTTGTTTGAATGTGTTTGCCTTCCATTGGATTTAATTAGCTTTGTTTGAATGTGGTTGACTTTTAAGTGATTCAATTTGATTTGTTGAATGCATTTGACTTTCATTTGATTCAAAAAGATTTGTTTGAATGTGTTTGACTTTCATATGATTCAATTAGTATCGTTGAATGCATTTGCCAATCATTTGATTCAAAAAGCTATGTTTGAATTTGTTTGACTTTCACTTGATTCAATTAGCTTTTTTGAACTCATTTGACTTTCTTTGGATTCAAAAAGCTTTGTTTGAATGTGTTTGAATTTCACTTGATTTAAATTAGCTTTGTTTGAATGTGGTTAACTTTCATTTGATTCAATTAGCTTTGTTTGAATGTGGTTGACTTTCATTTGATTCAATTAGGTTTGTTAGAATGCCATTGACTTTCGTTTGATTCAATTAGGTTTGTTAGAATGCCATTGACTTTCATTTAATTCAATTAGCTTTGTTGAATGCATATGACTGTCATTTGATTCAAAAAGCTTTGTTTGAATGTGTTTGACTTTCATTTGATTCAATTAGCATCGTTGAACGCATTTGACAGTCATTTGATTCAAAAAAACTTTGTTTGAATTACCTAGACTTTCACTTGATTCAATGAGCTTTTTTGAATGCATTTAACTTTCATTTGATTTAAAAAGCTTTGTTTAAATGTAATTGACTTTCACTTGATTTAATTACTTTTTTTTAATTGCATTTGACTTTCAGTTGATTCAAAAAGATTTGTTTGAATGTGCTTGACTTTCATATGATTCAATTCGCATCGTTGAATGGATTTGACAATTATTTCATTCAAAAAGCTTTGTTTGACTTTCACTTGATTCAAATCGCTATTTTGAATGCATTTGAATTTCATTTGATTGAAAAAGCTTTGTTTGAATGTGTTAGATTTACATTTGATTAAATTAGCTTTGTTTGAATGTGATTGACTTTCATTTGAATCAATTAGCTTTGTTTAATGCATTTGACTTTCATTTAATTCAAAAAGCTTTGTTTGAATGTGTTTGACTTTAATCTGATTCAAATAGCTTTGTTTGAATGTTTTTTACTTTCACTTGATTTAAATACCTTTTTTGAATGCGTTTGACTTTCATTTGATTCAAATAGAATTTCTTGAATGTGTTTGACTTTCATTTGGTTCAAATAGCTTTGTTTAAATGTGTTTGACTTTAATTTGATTCAATTAGCTTTGCTTGAATGTGGTTAACTTTTAATTGAGTCAATTTGCTTTGTTGAATGCATTTGACTTTTATTTGATTCAAAAAGTTTTGTTTGACTGTCATATGATTCAATTAGCCTCGTTGAATGCATTTGACAATCATTTGATTCAAAAAGTTTTGTTTGACTGTCATATGATTCAATTAGCCTCGTTGTATGCATTTGACAATCATTTGATTCAAAAAGCTTTGTTTGAATTCTTTGGACTTTTAGTTGATTCAATTAGCTTTTTTGAAAGCATTTGACTTTCATATGATTTAATTAGCTTTGTTTGAATGTTTTTGACTTTCATTTGATGCAATTAGCTTTCTGAATGTGTTTGACTTTCGTTTGATTTAATTATCTTTTTTGAATGCATTTGACTTTCATTTGATTCAGATAACATTGTTTGAATGTGTTTGACTTTCATTTGATTCAAATAGCTTTGTTTGAATGTGTTTGCCTTCCATTGGATTTAATTAGCTTTGTTTGAATGTGGTTGACTTTTAAGTGATTCAATTTGATTTGTTGAATGCATTTGACTTTCATTTGATTCAAAAAGATTTGTTTGAATGTGTTTGACTTTCATATGATTCAATTAGTATCGTTGAATGCATTTGCCAATCATTTGATTCAAAAAGCTATGTTTGAATTTGTTTGACTTTCACTTGATTCAATTAGCTTTTTTGAACTCATTTGACTTTCTTTGGATTCAAAAAGCTTTGTTTGAATGTGTTTGAATTTCACTTGATTTAAATTAGCTTTGTTTGAATGTGGTTAACTTTCATTTGATTCAATTAGCTTTGTTTGAATGTGGTTGACTTTCATTTGATTCAATTAGGTTTGTTAGAATGCCATTGACTTTCGTTTGATTCAATTAGGTTTGTTAGAATGCCATTGACTTTCATTTAATTCAATTAGCTTTGTTGAATGCATATGACTGTCATTTGATTCAAAAAGCTTTGTTTGAATGTGTTTGACTTTCATTTGATTCAATTAGCATCGTTGAACGCATTTGACAGTCATTTGATTCAAAAAAACTTTGTTTGAATTACCTAGACTTTCACTTGATTCAATGAGCTTTTTTGAATGCATTTAACTTTCATTTGATTTAAAAAGCTTTGTTTAAATGTAATTGACTTTCACTTGATTTAATTACTTTTTTTTAATTGCATTTGACTTTCAGTTGATTCAAAAAGATTTGTTTGAATGTGCTTGACTTTCATATGATTCAATTAGCATCGTTGAATGGATTTGACAATCATTTGATTCAAAAAGCTTTGTTTGACTTTTACTTGATTCAAATCGCTATTTTGAATGCATTTGAAATTCATTTGATTGAAAAAGCTTTGTTTGAATATGTTTTATTTTCAGTTGATTAAATTAGCTTTATTTGAATCTGATTAACTTTCATTTGAATCAATTAGCTTTGTTTAATGCATTTGACTTTCATTTAATTCAAAAAGCTTTGTTTAAATGTGTTTGACTTTAATTTGATTCAAATAGCTTGGTTTGAATGTTTTTGACTTTCACTTGATTTAAATACCTTTTTTGAATGCGTTTGACTTTCATTTGATTCAAATAGCATTTCTTGAATGTGTTTGACTTTCATTTGGTTCAAATAGCTTTGTTTAAATGTGTTTGACTTTCATTTGATTCAATTAGCTTTGCTTGAATGTGGTTAACTTTTAATTGAGTCAATTTGCTTTGTTGAATGCATTTGACTTTCATTTGATTAAAAAAAGTTTCGTTTGACAATCATATGATTCAATTAGCCTCGTTGAATGGATTTGACAATCATTTGATTCAAAAAGCTTTGTTTGAATTCTTTGGACTTTTAGTTGATTCAATTAGCTTTTTTGAAAGCATTTGACTTTCATATGATTTAATTAGCTTTGTTTGAATGTTTTTGACTTTCATTTGATGCAATTAGCTTTGTTTAATGCATTTGACTTTCATTTAATTCAAAAAGCTTTGTTTAAATGTGTTAGACTTTAATTTGATTCAAATAGCTTTGTTTGAATGTTTTTGACTTTCACTTGATTTACATACCTTTTTTGAATGCGTTTGACTTTCATTTGATTCAAATAGCATTTCTTGAATGTGTTTGACTTTCATTTGGTTCAAATAGCTTTTTAAATGTGTTTGACTTTCATTTGATTCAATTAGCTTTGCTTGAATGTGGTTAACTTTAATTGAGTCAATTTGCTTTGTTGAATGCATTTGACTTTCATTTGATTAAAAAAGTTTTGTTTGACTGTCATATGATTCATTTAGCCTCGTTGAATGCATTTGACAATCATTTGATTCAAAAAGCTTTGTTTGAATTCTTTGGACTTTTAGTTGATTCAATTAGCTTTTTTTGAAAGCATTTGACTTTCATATGATTTAATTAGCTTTGTTTGAATGATTTTGACTTTCACTTGATTTTAATACCTTTTTTTCAATGTGTTTGACTTTCATTTGATTCAAATAGCTTTGTTTGAATGTGTTTGCCTTCCATTGGATTTAATTAGCTTTGTTTGAATGTGGTTGACTTTTAATTGATTCAATTTGATCTTTTGAATGCATTTGACTTTCATTTGATTCAAAAAGATTTGTTTGAATGTGTTTGACTTTCATATGATTCATTTAGTATCGTTGAATGCATTTGACAATCATTTGATTCAAAAAGCTATGTTTGAATTTGTTTGACTTTCACTTGATTCACTTAGCTTTTTTGAACTCATTTGACTTTCTTTGGATTCAAAAAGCTTTGTTTGAATGTGTTTGAATTTCACTTGATTTAAATTAGCTTTGTTTGAATGTGGTTAAATTTCATTTGATTCAATTAGCTTTGTTTGAATGTGGTTGACTTTCATTTGATTCAATTAGGTTTGTTAGAATGCCATTGACTTTCGTTTGATTCAATTAGGTTTGTTAGAATGCCATTGACTTTCATTTGATTCAATTAGCTTTGTTAAATGCATAGGACTTTCATTTTATTCAAAAAGCTTTGTGTGAATGTGTTTGACTTTCATTTGATTCAATTAGCATCGTTGAACGCATTTGACAGTCATTTTATTCAAAAATCTTTGTTTGAATTACCTAGACTTTCACTTGATTCAATTAGCTTTTTTGAATGCATTTAACTTTCATTTGATTTAAAAAGCTTTGTTTAAATGTAATTGACTTTCACATGATTTAATTACTTTTATTTAATTGCATTTGACTTTCAGTTGATTCAAATAGCTTTGTTTGAATGTGCTTGAATTTCATATGATTCAATTCGCATCGTTTGACTTTCATTTGATTCAAATAGCATTTCTTGAATGTGTTTGACTTTCATTTGGTTCAAATAGCTTTGTTTAAATGTGTTTGACTTTCATTTGATTCAATTAGCTTTGCTTGAATGTGGTTAACTTTCAATTGAGTCAATTTGCTTTGTTGAATGCATTTGACTTTCATTTGATTCAAAAAGTTTTGTTTGACTGTCATATGATTCAATTAGCCTCGTTGAATGCATTTGACAATCATTTGATTCAAAAAGCTTTGTTTGAATTCTTTGGACTTTTAGTTGATTCAATTAGCTTTTTTTGAAAGCATTTGACTTTCATATGATTTAATTAGCTTTGTTTGAATGTTTTTGACTTTCATTTGATGCAATTAGCTTTCTGAATGTGTTTGACTTTCGTTTGATTTAATTATCTTTTTTAAATGCATTTGACTTTCATTTGATTCAGATAGCATTGTTTGAATGTGTTTGACTTTCATTTGATTCAAATAGCTTTGTTTGAATGTGTTTGCCTTCCATTGGATTTAATTAGCTTTGTTTTAATGTGGTTGACTTTTAAGTGATTCAATTTGATTTGTTGAATGCATTTGACTTTCATTTGATTCAAAAAGATTTGTTTGAATGTGTTTGACTTTCATATGATTCAATTAGTATCGTTGAATGCATTTGACAATGATTTGATTTAAAAAGCTATGTTTGAATTTGTTTGACTTTCACTTGATTCAATTAGCTTTTTTGAACTCATTTGACTTTCTTTGGATTCAAAAAGCTTTGTTTGAATGTGTTTGAATTTCACTTGATTTAAATTAGCTTTGTTTGAATGTGGTTAACTTTCATTTGATTCAATTAGCTTTTTTGAATGTGGTTGACTTTAATTTGATTCTATTAGGTTTGTTATAATGCCATTGACTTTCGTTTGATTCAATTAGGTTTGTTAGAATGCCATTGACTTTCATTTGATTCAATTAGCTTTGTTGAATGCATATGACTTTCATTTGATTCAAAAATCCTTGTTTGAATGTGTTTGACTTTCATTTGATTCAATTAGCATCGTTGAACGCATTTGACAGTCATTTGATTCAAAAAACTTTGTTTGAATTACCTAGACTTTCACTTGATTCAATTAGCTTTTTTGAATGCATTTAACTTTCATTTGATTTAAAAAGCTTTGTTTAAATGTAATTGACTTTCACATGATTTAATTACTTTTTTTTAATTGCATTTGACTTTCAGTTGATTCAAAAAGATTTGTTTGAATGTGCTTGACTTTCATATGATTCAATTCGCATCGTTGAATGGATTTGACAATTATTTCATTCAAAAAGCTTTGTTTGACTTTCACTTGATTCAAATCGCTATTTTGAATGCATTTGAATTTCATTTGATTGAAAAAGCTTTGTTTGAATGTGTTAGATTTACATTTGATTAAATTAGCTTTGTTTGAATGTGATTGACTTTCATTTGAATCAATTAGCTTTGTTTAATGCATTTGACTTTCATTTAATTCAAAAAGCTTTGTTTGAATGTGTTTGACTTTAATCTGATTCAAATAGCTTTGTTTGAATGTTTTTTACTTTCACTTGATTTAAATACCTTTTTTGAATGCGTTTGACTTTCATTTGATTCAAATAGCATTTCTTGAATGTGTTTGACTTTCATTTGGTTCAAATAGCTTTGTTTAAATGTGTTTGACTTTCATTTGATTCAATTAGCTTTGCTTGAATGTGGTTAACTTTTAATTGAGTCAATTTGCTTTGTTGTATGCATTTGACTTTCATTTGATTCAAAAAGTTTTGTTTGACTGACATATGATTCAATTAGCCTCGTTTAATGCATTTAGCAATCATTTGATTCAAAAAGCTTTGTTTGAATTCTTTGGACTTTTAGTTGATTCAATTAGCTTTTTTGAAAGCATTTGACTTTCATATGATTTAATTAGCTTTGTTTGAATGTTTTTGACTTTCATTTGATGCAATCAGCTTTGTCTGAATGTGTTTGACTTTCGTTTGATTTAATTATCTTTTTTGAATGCATTTGACTTTCATTTGATTCAGATAACATTGTTTGAATGTGTTTGACTTTCATTTTATTCAAATAGCTTTGTTTGAATGTGTTTGCCTTCTATTGGATTTAATTAGCTTTGTTTGAATGTGGTTGACTTTTAAGTGATTCAATTTGATTTGTTGAATGCATTTTACTTTCATTTGATTCAAAAAGATTTGTTTGAATGTGTTTGACTTTCATATGATTCAATTAGTATCGTTGAATGCATTTGACAATCATTTGATTCAAAAAACTATGTTTGAATTTGTTTGACTTTCACTTGATTCAATTAGCTTTTTTTGAACTCATTTGACTTTCTTTGGATTCAAAAAGCTTTGTTTGAATGTGTTTGAATTTCACTTGATTTAAATTAGCTTTGTTTGAATGTGGTTAACTTTCATTTGATTCAATTAGCTTTGTTTGAATGTGGTTGACTTTCATTTGATTCTATTAGGTTTGTTTGAATGCCATTGACTTTCGTTTGATTCAATTAGGTTTGTTAGAATGCCATTGACTTTCATTTGATTCAATTAGCTTTGTTGAATGCATATGACTTTCATTTGATTCAAAAAGCTTTGTTTGAATGTGTTTGACTTTCATTTGATTCAATTAGCATCGTTGAACGCATTTGACAGTCATTTGATTCAAAAAACTTTGTTTGAATTACCTAGACTTTCACTTGATTCAATTAGCTTTTTTGAATGCATTTAACTTTCATTTGATTTAAAAAGCTTTGTTTAAATGTAATTGACTTTCACATGATTTAATTACTTTTAATTAATTGCATTTGACTTTCAGTTGATTCAAAAAGATTTGTTTGAATGTGCTTGACTTTCATATGATTCAATTCGCATCGTTGAATGGATTTGACAATTATTTCATTCAAAAAGCTTTGTTTGACTTTCACTTGATTCAAATCGCTATTTTGAATGCATTTGAATTTCATTTGATTGAAAAAGCTTTGTTTGAATGTGTTAGATTTACATTTGATTAAATTAGCTTTGTTTTGAAAGTGATTGACTTTCATTTGAATCAATTAGCTTTATTTAATGCATTTGACTTTCATTTAATTCAAAAAGCTTTGTTTGAATGTGTTTGACTTTAATTTGATTCAAATAGCTTTGTTTGAATTACCTAGACTTTCACTTGATTCAATTAGCTTTGTTGAATGCATTTAACTTTCATTTGATTTAAAAAGCTTTGTTTAAATGTGTTTGACTTTCACTTGATTTAATTACTTTTTTTTTAATTGCATATGACTTTCAGTTGATTCAAAAAGATTTGTTTGAATGTGCTTGACTTTCATATGATTCAATTAGCATCTTTGAATGGATTTGACAATCATTTGATTCAAAAAGCTTTGTTTGACTTTCACTTGATTAAAATCGCTATTTTGAATGCATTTGAATTTCATTTGATTGAAAAAGCTTTGTTTGAATGTGTTTGATTTTTTATTTGATTCAATTAACTTTGTTTGAATGTGATTGACTTTCATTTGAATTAATTAGCTTTGTTTAATGCATTTGACTTTCATTTAATTCAAAAAGCTTTGTTTGAATGTGTTTGACTTTTATTTGATTCAAATAGCTTTCTTTGAATGATTTTGACTTTCACTTGAGTTAAATACCTTTTTTGAATGTGTTTGACTTTCATTTGATTCAAATAGCTTTGTTTTGAATGTGTTTGCCTTCCATTGGATTTAATTAGCTTTGTTTGAATGTGGTTGACTTTTAATTGATTCAATTTGATCTTTTTGAATGCATTTGACTTTCATTTGATTCAAAAAAGATTTGTTTGAATGTGTTTGACTTTCATATGATTCAATTAGTATCGTTGAATGCATTTGACAATCATTTTGATTCTAAAAGCTATGTTTGAATTTGTTTTGACTTTCACTTGAGTCAATTAGCTTTTTTGAACTCATTTGACTTTCTTTGGATTCAAAAAGCTTTGTTTGAATGTGTTTGATTTTCACTTGATTTAATTAGCTTCGTTGAATGTGGTTAACTTTCATTTGATTCAATTAGCTTTGTTTGAATGTGGTTGAATTTCATTTGGTTCAATTAGGTTTGTTAGAATGCCATTGACTTTCGTTTGATTCAATTAGGTTTGTTAGAATGCTATTGACTTTCATTTGATTCAATTAGCTTTGTTAGAATGCCATTGAGTTTCATTTGGTTCAATTAGCTTTGTTGAATGCATATGACTTTCATTTGATTCAAAAAAGCTTTGTTTGAATGTGTTTGACTTCCATTTGATTCAACTAGCATCATTGAACGCATTTGACAGTCATTTATTCAAAAAACTTTGTTTGAATTACTTAGACTTTCACTTGATTCAATTCGCTTTTTTGAATGCATTTAACTTTATTTTGATTCAAAAAGCTTTGTTCGAATGTGTTTGACTTTCATTTGATTCAATTAGCTTTGTGGGAATGCACTTGACAATCACTTAATTAAATAAACTTTGTTTTGAATGTGTTTGACTTTCACTTGATTCAATTAGCTTTTTTGAATGCATTTAACTTTTATTTGATTCAAAAAGCTTTGTTCGAATGTGTTTGACTTTCATTTGATTCAATTAGCTTTGTGGGAATGCACTTGACAATTACTTAATTAAAAAAGCTTTGTTTGAATGTGTTTGACTTTCACTAGATTAAATTAGCTTTTTTGAATGCATTTAACTATTATTTAATTAAAAAAGCTTTGTCCGAATGTGTTTGACTTTCATTTGATGCAATTAGCTTTGTTTGAATGTGTTTGACTTTCATTTGATTCAATAAGCTTTGTTGAATGCATTTAACTTTCATTTGATTTAAAAAGCTTTGTTTAAATGTGTTTGACTTTCACTTGATTTAATTACTTTTTTTTAATTGCATATGACTTTCTGTTGATTCAAAAAGATTTGTTTGAATGTGCTTGACTTTCATATGATTCAATTAGCATCGTTGAATGGATTTGACAATCATTTGATTCAAAAAGTTTTTTTTCACTTTCACTTGGTTCAAATCGCTATTTTAAATGCATTTGAATTTCATTTGATTGAAAAAGCTTTGCTTGAATGTGTTTGATTTTCATTTGATTAAATTAGCTTTGTTTGAATGTGATTGACTTTCATTTGAATCAATTAGCTTTGTTTAATGCATTTGACTTTCATTTAATTAAAAAAGCTTTGTTTGAATGTGTTTGACTTTCACTAGATTAAATTATCTTTTTTGAATGCATTTAACTTTTATTTAATTAAAAAAGCTTTGTTCGAATGTGTTTGACTTTCATTTGATGCAATTAGCTTTGTTTGAATGTGTTTGACTTTCATTTGATTCAATAAGCTTTGTTGAATGCATTTAACTTTCATTTGATTTAAAAAGCTTTGTTTAAATGTGTTTGACTTTTGATTAGGGGATTTTTATCCACCAATCATCGTCTGACAAGTGGACCAACCAGGTTCCGCCACGTGTCCTTCACGTAGGCCAATAGGAGCCTGCCACGTGTCAATCACAAATACGTCCTCTACGGACCAATTGAGACACGCCACGTGTCCACCCATGCCAAATGGGGAAAACCGGCCAACAAGGCCCAATCCTGTTTAGAGGCCCGGTCAGCCCTAGGTTTACCCTAAACCTAGAGAGTGGCACGCTTCTCAAGACTATAAATACTTAATTAATCCTCATTAAGTTGGGGGAGACAGAACAAAAACGTTACGGAACACACTAATAACCGGCTGATCTCGCTAACAAAGCAGATTACCTACATTAAACACTCTCACCTAGAGAGACCTTATTACTTTAATTTCCGTATTAATTACTCCTTAATCAGGTACTAACTTGACCGTTGGAGGCGGAGCTCTCAGGAGTCTCCGTTATTTTGCAGGTACAGGCGTCCGGTTCCAGTCTCGGAGTTGTAACTCTCCCGCAGGACATCAGAAAACCCCGAAACATTTGGCGCCGTATGTGGGAGAGTACTTCAGAGATGGCATCCAAGTCTGTACCGACTCCTGAAGAGAGGCGTCCCCTAAACGACCCTCAAGTTCAGTCGGACCATGACACCGAAAGTGAATTTGAAGTTGAAACTCATACAGCTCTAGACGGGACCCTAAGGGCCCGACGTACCCGTCATACCGAAAGGGGGAACGGGAGCATCTTCAAACAGGAAGCAAGCCGGCAGGCGCACCGCCTGTTCGGTAACAGCCGACTGATGGGTCTGCTCCCATCACAAGGAACGAACTCATAACCTTCATGAGGGACTTCAAGGGAGAGATTCAAGAGTTAATCAACAAGAAGCCGCCTGCTTCAGTCAAGGAGCAGTCGGCCAAGAAACCCTCCACTTCACTGAAGAGGAAGCCAGTTCAAGGGCGAGAGGCGACTCCTCATCCTAAATCTAGGAAGCGGGAGCCACCTGCCCTTGATTTCACAAAATTCCGTTATCCTACAGGAAATAGGAAACCGGTTCGTCATATTCAGGCGGACGGGTCAAAGCAAACATTCACAGATGCTCGGCTACTGCTAGAGCAGAAGAAGAGTGACCGATTGTCAGAGTCGGCTTCTACTTCAAACTTTCAAGACAGTTTGCGAAATGCCTCGATGAGGCATACTCAGTCGTACCATGAGAGTCAGTCAGGCGGCACCTCCCGTCAATCCGGCTTTCATAGTGCCCAGGC
>NW_018744953.1:0-42681 GCF_001683475.1 Chenopodium quinoa | reverse complement strand
TTCATTTGATTTAATTAGCTTTGTTTAATGTGTTTGATTTTCATTTGAATTATTAGCTTTGTAGAATGCATTTGACTTTCATTTGATTCAATTAGCTTTGTTTGAATGTGTTTGACTTTCATTTGATTCAATTAGCTTTGTTAGAATGTGTTTTTTCATTTGATTCTATTAGCTTTGTAGAATGCATTTGACTTTCGTTTCATTCAATTAGCTTTGTTGATGCATTTGAATTTAATTTGACTCAAAAATTTTGTTTTAATGTGTTTGAATTTCATTTGATTCAATTAGGTTTGTTGGAATGTGTTTGACTTTCATTTGATTCAATAGCTTTGTTCTGTTTGATTTTCATTTGATTCAATTAGCTTTGTTGAATGCATTTGACCCTCATTTGATTCAATTAGCTTTGTTGAATGTATTAGACTTCAATATAACTCAAAAAGCTTTGTTTGAATGAGTTTGACTTCCATTTAATTTAATTAGCTTTGTTTGAATGTGTTTGACTTTCATTTGATTCAATTAGCATATTGAATGCATTTGGCTTGCATTTGAGTCATAAAGCTTGTTTGAATGTGTTTGACTTTCATTTGATTCAATTAGCTTTGTTTGAATGTGTTTTACTTTCATTTGATTCAATTTGCTTTGTTGAATGCATTTGGCTTTCATTTTATTCAATTAGCTTTGTTTGATTGTGTTTGACTTTCATTTGATTCAATTAGCTTTGTTTGAATTCATTTGACTTTCATTTGATTTAAAAAGCTTTGTTTGAATTTTGATTTCATTTGATTCAATTAGCATAATTGAATGCATTTGGCTTGCATTTTGTCATAAAGCTTGTTTGAATGTGTTTGACTTTCATTTGATTTAATTAGCTTTGTTTGAATGTGTTTAACTTAAATTTGATCCAAAAAGCTTTGTTTGAATGTGTTTGACTTTCATTTGATTTATTAGCTTTTTTTGAATGTGTTTGACTTTCATTTGATTTATTAGCTTTGTTTGAATGTGTTTGACTTTCATTTGATTCAATTAGCTTTTTAGAATGCATTTGACTTTCATTTATTCCAAAAGCTTTGTTTAAATGGGTTTGACTTTCATTTGATTCAATTAGCTTTGTTGTATGCATAGACTTTAACTTGATTCAAAAAGATTTATTTGATTGTTTTTGGCTTTCATTGGATTAAATTAGCTATGTTTTAATGTGTTTAACGTTGATTTGATTCAATTAGCTTTGTAGAATGCATTTGAATTTCACTTGATTCATTTAGCTTTGTTGAATGCATTTGACTTTCATTTTATTAAAAAAAGCTTTGTTTGAATGTGTTTTGATTTTCATTTGATTTAATTAGCTTTGTTTGAATGTTTGACTTCATTTGATTCAATTAGGTTTGTTTGAATGTGTTTGACTTTCATTTGATTCAATTAGGTTTGTTTGAATGTGTTTGACTTTCATTTGATTCAATTAGCTTTGTTTGATGTGTTTGATTTTCATTTGATTCAATTAGCTTTGTAGAATGCATTTGATCATTTGATTCAATTAGCTTTGTTGATTGTATTAGACTTTAATATAAAAAAGCTTTGTTTGAATGAGTTTGACTTCCATTTAATTTAATTAGCTTTGTTTGAATGTTTTTGACTTTCATTTGATTCAATTAAAATAATTGAATGCATTTGGCTTGCATTTGAGTCATAAAGCTTGTTTGAATGTGTTTGACTTTCATTTGATTCAATTAGCTTTGTTTGAATGTGTTTTACTTTCATTTGATTCAATTAGCATTGTTGAATGCATTTGGCTTTCATTTTATTCAATTAGCTTTGTTTGATTGTGTTTGACTTTCATTTGATTCAATTAGCTTTGTTTGAATGCATTTGACTTTCATTTGATTTAAAAAGCTTTGTTTGAATGTGTTTGAGATTCATTTGATTCAATTAGCATAACTGAATGCATTTGGCTTGCATTTTTTCATAAAGCTTGTTGAATGTGTTTGACTTTCAATTGATTTAATTAGCTTTTGTTGAATGTGTTTAACTTAAATTTGATCCAAAAAGCTTTGTTTGAATGTGTTTGACTTTCATTTGATTCAATTAGCTTTGTTTGAATGTGTTTGACTTTCATTTGTTCAATTAGCTTTATTGAATGCATTAGACTTTCATTGGATTCAATTAGCTTTGTAGAATGCATTTGACATTCATATTATTCCAAAAGCTTTTCATTTGATTGTGTTTGGCTTTCATTGGATTAAATTAGCTATGTTTGAATGTGTTTAACGTTGATTTGATTCAATTAGCTTTGTAGAATGCATTTGAATTTCACTTGATTCATTTAGCTTTGTTGAATGCATTTGACTTTCATTTTATTAAAAAGCTTTGTTTGAATGTGTTTGACTTTCATTTGATTTAATTAGCTTTGTGTTTGATTTTCATTTGATTTAATTAGCTTTGTAGAATGCATTTGACTTTCATTTGATTCAATTAGTTTTGTTTGAATGTGTTTGACTTCATTGATTCAATTAGCTTTGTTGAATGTGTTTGACTTTCATTTGATTCAATTAGCATAATTGAATGTTTGGCTTGCATTTGAATAAAGCTTGCTTGAATGTTTGATCATTTGATTCAATTAGCTTGTTGAATGCATTAGACTTTAATTTGATTCAAAAAGCTTTTTTTGAATGTGTTTGACTTTCATTGGATTTAATTAGTTTGTTTGAATGTGTTTGACTTTCATTTGATTTAATTAGCTTTGTTTGAATGTGTTTAACTTAAATTTGATCCAAAAAGCTTTGTTTGAATGTGTTTGACTTTCATTTGATTCAATTAGCTTTATTGAATGCATTAGACTTTCATTGGATTCAATTAGCTTTGTAGAATGCATTTGACATTCATATTATTCCAAAAGCTTTGTTTAAATGGGTTTGACTTTCATTTGATTCGATTAGCTTTGTTGAATGCATTAGACTTTAACTTGATTCTAAAAGATTTATTTGATTTGGCTTTCATTGAATAAATTAGCTATGTTTGAATGTGTTTAACGTTGATTTGATTCGATTAGCTTTGTAGAATGCATTTGAATTTCACTTGATTCATTTAGCTTTGTTGAATGCATTTGACTTTCATTTTATTAAAAAAGCTTTGTTTCAATGTGTTTGACTTTCATTTGATTTAATTAGCTTTGATTGAATGTGTTTGATTTTCATTTGATTTAATTAGCTTTGTAGAATGCATTTGACTTTCATTTGATTCAATTAGCTTTGTTGAATGTGTTTGTCATTGAATTAGCTTTGTTAGAATGTGTTTGACTTTCATTTGATTCAATTAGCATAATTGAATGCATTTGGCTTGCATTTGAGTCATAAAGCTTTTGAATGTGTTTGACTTTCATTTGATTCAATTAGCTTTGTTTGAATGTGTTTTACTTAATTCAATTTGCATTTTGAATGCATTTGACTTTCATTTTATTCAATTAGCTTTGTTTTATTGTGTTTGAGTTTCATTTGATTCAATTAGCTTTTTGAATGCATTTGACTTTCATTTGATTTAAAAAGCTTTGTTTGAATGTGTTTGACTTTCATTTGATTCAATTAGCATAATTGAATGCATTTGGTTGCATTTGTCATAAAGCTTGTTTGAATGTGTTTGACTTTCATTAGCTTTGTTGAATGTGTTTAACTTAAATTTGATCCAAAAAGCTTTGTTTGAATGTGTTTGACTTTCATTTGATTCAATTAGCTTTGTTTGAATGTGTTTGACTTTCATTTGGTTAATTAGCTTTATTGAATGCATTAGACTTTCATTGGATAATTAGCTTTGTAGAATGCATTTGACATTCATTTTATTCCAAAAGCTTTGTTTAAATGGGTTTGACTTTCATTTGAAATTTGCTTTGTTTGAATGTTTCACAATTAGCTTTGTAGAATGCATTTGAGCTTTTTGAATTTTGACTTTAATTTGATTTAATTAGCTTGTTTGATTGTGTTTGACTTAAATTTGATTCATAAGTCTTGTTTGAATGTGTTTGACTTTAATTTGATTCAATTACCTTTTTGAATGCATTAGACTTTAATTTTTTTAAAAGCTTTATTTGAATGTGTTTGACTTTCATTGGATTCAATTAGCTTTGTTAGAATGTGTTTAACTTTTGTTTGATTCTATTAGCTTTGTAGAATGCATTTGACTTTCGTTTGATTCAATTAGCTTTGTTGGATGCATTTGAATTTAATTTGACTCAAAACTTTGTTTAATGTGTTTGACTTTCATTTGATTCAATTAGGTTTTTTGAATGTGTTTGACTTTCATTTGATTCAATTAGCTTTGTTTTATGTGTTTGACTTTCATTTGACTCAATTAGCTTTGTAGAATGCATTTGACCCTCATTTGATTCAATTAGATTTGTTGAATGTTTTAGACTTCAATATAATTCAAAAAGCTTTGTTTGAATGAGTTTGACTTCCATTTAATTTATTTAGCTTTGTTTGAATGTGTTTGACTTTCATTTGATTCAATTAGCATAATTGAATGCATTTGGATTGCATTTGAATCATAAAGCTTGTTTGAATGTTTGACTTCATTTGAATCAATTAGCTTGTTTGAATGTGTTTTACTTTCATTTGATTCAATTAGCATTGTTGAATGCATTTGGCTTTCATTTTATTCAATTAGCTTTGTTTGATTGTGTTTGACCTTCATTTGATTCAATAAGCTTTGTTTGAATGCATTTGACTTTCATTTGCTTTAAAAGCTTTGTTTGAATGTGTTTGACTTTCATTTGATTCAATTAGCATAATTGAATGCATTTGGCTTGCATTTTTGTCATAAAGCTTGTTTGAATGTGTTTGACTTTCATTTGATTTAATTAGCTTTGTTTGAATGTGTTTAACTTAAATTTGATCCAAAAAGCTTGTTTGAATGTGTTTGACTTTCATTTGATTCAATTAGCTTTGTTTGAATGTTTGACTTTCATTTGGTTCAATTAGCTTTATTGAATGCATTAGACTTTCATTGGATTCAATTAGCTTTGTAGAATGCATTTGACATTCATATTATTCCAAAAGCTTTGTTTAAATGGGTTTGACTTTCATTTGATTCAATTAGCTTTGTTGAATGCATTAGACTTTAACTTGATTCAAAAAGATTTATTTGATTGTGTTTGGGTTTCATTGGATTAAATTAGCTATGTTTGAATGTGTTTAACGTTCATTTGATTCAATTAGCTTTGTAGAATGCATTTGAATTTCACTTGATTCATTTAGCTTTGTTGAATGCATTTGACTTTCATTTTATTAAAAAAGCTTTGTTTCAATGTGTTTGACTTTCATTTGATTTAATTAGCTTTGATTGAATTTGTTTGATTTTCATTTGATTTAATTAGCTTTGTAGAATGCATTTGTTGAGCTTTGTTTAATGTGTTTGACTTTCATTTGATTCAATTAGCTTTGTTTGAATGTGTTTGACTTTCATTTGATTCAATTAGCTTTGTTTGTGTTTGACTTTCATTTGATTCAATTAGCTTTGTAGAATGCATTTGACCCTTATTTGATTCAATTAGCTTTGTTGAATGTATTAGACTTCAATATAATTCAAAAAGCTTTGTTTGAACGAGTTTGACTTCCATTTAATTTAATTAGCTTTGTTTGAATGTGTTTGACTTTCATTTGATTCAATTAGCATAATTGAATGAATTTGGCTTGCATTTGAGTCATAAAGCTTGTTTGAATGTGTTTGACTTTAATTTGATTCAATTAGCTTTGTTTGAATGTGTTTTACTTTCATTTGATTCAATTAGCATTGTTGAATGCATTTGGCTTTCATTTTATTCAATTAGCTTTGTTTGATTGTGTTTGACTTTCATTTGATTCAATTAGCTTTGTTTGAATGCATTTGACTTTCATTTGATTTAAAAAGCTTTGTTTGAATGTGTTTGACTTTCATTTGATTCAATTAGCATAATTGAATGCATTTGGCTTGCATTTTAGTCATAAAGCTTGTTTGAATGTGTTTGACTTTCATTTGATTTAATTAGCTTTGTTTGAATGTGTTTAACTTAAATTTGATCCAAAAAGCTTTGTTTGAATGTGTTTGACTTTCATTTGATTCAATTAGCTTTGTTTGAATGTGTTTGACTTTCATTTGGTTCAATTAGCTTTATTGAATGCATTAGACTTTCATTTAGATTCAATTAGCTTTGTAGAATGCATTTGACAATTATATTATTCCAAAAGCTTTGTTTAAATGGGTTTGACTTTCATTTGATTCAATTAGCTTTGTTGAATACATTAGACTTTAACTTGATTCAAAAAGATTTATTTGATTGTGTTTGGCTTTCATTGGATTAAATTAGCTATGTTGGAATGTGTTTAAGGTTCAGTTGATTCAATTAGCTTTGTAGAATGCATTTGAATTTCACTTGATTCATTTAGCTTTGTTGAATGCATTTGACTTTCATTTATTAAAAAAGCTTTTGTTTCAATGTGTTTGACTTTCATTTGATTTAATTAGCTTTGATTGAATGTGTTTGATTTTCATTTGATTTAATTAGCTTTGTAGAATGCATTTGACTTTCATTTGATTCAATTAGCTTTGTTTCAATGTGTTTGACTTTCATTTGATTCAATTAGCTTTGTTTGATTGTTTTGACTTTCATTTGATTCAATTAGCTTGTAGAATGCATTTGACTTTCATTTTATTCAATTAGCTTTGTTGAATGCATTTGACTTTAATTTGATTCAAAAAGCTTTGTTTGAATGTGTTTGACTTTCATTTGATTTAATTAGCTTTGTAGAATGCATTTGACTTTCATTTGATTCAATTAGCTTGAATGCATTTGACTTTAATTTGATCAAAAAGCTTTTTTTGAATGTGCTTGTTTGTTTGAATGTGTTTGACTTTCATTTGATTTAATTAGCTTTGTTTGAATGTGTTTAACTTAAATTTGATCCAAAAAGCTTTGTTTGAATGTGTTTGACTTTCATTTGATTCAATTAGCTTTATTGAATGCATTAGACTTTCATTGATTCAATTAGCTTTGTAGAATGCATTTGACATTCATATTATTCCAAAAGCTTTGTTTAAATGGTTTGACTTTCATTTGTTTCAATTAGCTTTGTTGAATGCATTAGACTTTAACTTGATTCAAAAAGATTTATTTGATTGTTTTGGCTTTCATTGGATTAAATTAGCTATGTTTGAATGTGTTTAACGTTGATTTGATTCGATTAGCTTTGTAGAATGCATTTGAATTTCACTTGATTCATTTAGCTTTGTTGAATGCATTTGACTTTCATTTTATTAAAAAAGCTTTGTTTCAATGTGTTTGACTTTCATTTGATTTAATTAGCTTTGTTTGAATGTGTTTGATTTTCATTTGATTTAATTAGCTTTGTAGAATGCATTTGACTTTCATTTGATTCAATTAGCTTTGTTTGAATGTGTTTGACTTCATTGATTTAATTAGCTTTGTTAGAATGTGTTTGACTTTCATTTGATTCAATTAGCATAATTGAATGCATTTGGCTTGCATTTGAGTCATAAAGCTTGTTGAATGTGTTTGCTTTCATTTTTCAATTAGCTTTGTTTGAATGTGTTTTACTTTTATTTAATTCAATTTGCATTGTTGAATGCATTTGACTTTCATTTTATTCAATTAGCTTTGTTTTATTGTTTGATTCATTTGATTCAATTAGCTTTGTTTGAATGCATTTGACTTTCATTTGATTTAAAAAGCTTTGTTTGAATGTGTTTGACTTTCATTTGATTCAATTAGCATAATTGAATGCATTTGGCTTGCATTTTTGTCATAAAGCTTGTTTGAATGTGTTTGACTTTCATTTGATTTAATTAGCTTTGTTTGAATGTGTTTAACTTAAATTTGATCCAAAAAGCTTTGTTTGAATGTGTTTGACTTTCATTTGATTCAATTAGCTTTGTTTGAATGTGTTTGACTTTCATTTGGTTCAATTAGCTTTATTGAATGCATTAGACTTTCATTGGATTCAATTAGCTTTGTAGAATGCATTTGCAAAAGCTTTGTTGAATTGAATGTGTTTCACAATTAGCTTTGTTTGAATGCATTTGACATTAATTTTATTCAAAAGCTTTGTTTGAATGGGTTTGACTTTAATTTGATTTAATTAGCTCTGTTTGATTGTGTTTGACTTAAATTTGATTCATAAGTCTTGTTTGAATGTGTTTGACTTTAATTTGATTCAATTATGAATGCATTAGACTTTAAAAGCTTTATTTGAATGTGTTTGACTTTCATTGGATTCAATTAGCTTTGTTAGAATGTGTTTTTTTATTTGATTCTATTAGCTTTGTAGAATGCATTTGACTTTCGTTTGATTCAATTAGCTTTGTTGGATGCATTTGAATTTAATTTGACTTGTTTTAATGTGTTTGACTTTCATTTGATTCAATTAGGTTTGTTTGAATGTGTTTGACTTTCATTTGATTCAATTAGCTTTGTTTTGATGTGTTTGACTTTCATTTGATTCAATTAGCTTTGTAGAATGCATTTGACATTTGATTCAATTAGATTTGTTGAATGTTTAGACTTCAATATAATTCAAAAGCTTTGTTTGAATGAGTTTGACTTCCATTTAATTTATTAGCTTTGTTTGAATGTGTTTGACTTTCATTTGATTCAATTAGCATAATTGAATGCATTTGGATTGCATTTGAATCATAAAGCTTGTTTGAATGTTTTTGACTTCATTTGAATCAATTAGCTTTGTTTGAATGTGTTTTTACTTTCATTTGATTCAATTAGCATTGTTGAATGCATTTGGCTTTCATTTTATTCAATTAGCTTGTTTGATTGTGTTTGATTCATTTGATTCAATAGCTTTGTTTGAATGCATTTGACTTTCATTTGCTTTAAAAGCTTGTTTGAATGTGTTTGACTTTCATTTTGATTCAATTAGCATAATTGAATGCATTTGGCTTGCATTTTTGTCATAAAGCTTGTTTGAATGTGTTTGACTTTCATTTGATTTAATTAGCTTTGTTTGAATGTGTTTAACTTAAATTTGATCCAAAAAGCTTTGTTTGAATGTGTTTTACTTTCATTTGATTCAATTAGCTTTGTTTGAATGTGTTTGACTTTCATTTGGTTCAATTAGCTTTATTGAATGCATTAGACTTTCATTGGATTCAATTAGCTTTGTAGAATGCATTTGACATTCATATTATTCCAAAAGCTTTGTTTAAATGGGTTTGACTTTCATTTGATTCAATTAGCTTTGTTGAATGCATTAGACTTTAACTTGATTCAAAAAGATTTATTTGATTGTGTTTGGCTTTCATTGGATTAAATTAGCTATGTTTGAATGTGTTTAACGTTCATTTGATTCAATTAGCTTTGTAGAATGCATTTGAATTTCACTTGATTCATTTAGCTTTGTTGAATGCATTTGACTTTCATTTTATTAAAAAGCTTTGTTTCAATGTGTTTGACTTTCATTTGATTTAATTAGCTTTGTTGAATTTGTTTGATTTTCATTTGATTTAATTAGCTTTGTAGAATGCATTTGACTTTCATTTGATTCAATTAGCTTTGTTTCTTGACTTTCATTTGATTCAATTAGCTTGAATGTGTTTGACTTTCATTGCTTGACTTTCATTTGATTCAATTAGCTTTGTAGAATGCATTTGACCCTCATTTGATTCAATTAGCTTTGTTGAATGTATTTGACTTCAATATAATTCAAAAAGCTTTGTTTGTTTGACTTCATTTAATTTAATTAGCTTTGTTTGAATGTGTTTGACTTTCATTTGATTCAATTAGCATAATTGAATGAATTTGGCTTGCTTTGAGTCATAAAGCTTGTTTGAATGTGTTTGACTTTAATTTGATTCAATTAGCTTTGTTTGAATGTGTTTTACTTTCATTTGATTCAATTAGCATTGTTGAATGCATTTGGCTTTCATTTTATTCAATTAGCTTTGTTTGATTGTGTTTGACTTTCATTTGATTCAATTAGCTTTGTTTGAATGCATTTGACTTTCATTTGATTTAAAAAGCTTTGTTTGAATGTGTTTGACTTTCATTTGATTCAATTAGCATAATTGAATGCATTTGGCTTGCATTTTAGTCATAAAGCTTGTTTGAATGTGTTTGACTTTCATTTGATTTAATTAGCTTTGTTTGAATGTGTTTAACTTAAATTTGATCCAAAAAGCTTTGTTTGAATGTGTTTGACTTTCATTTGATTCAATTAGCTTTGTTTGAATGTGTTTGACTTTCATTTGGTTCAATTAGCTTTTTGAATGCATTAGACTTTCATTGATTCAATTAGCTTTGTAGAATGCATTTGACATTATATTATTCCAAAAGCTTTGTTTAAATGGGTTTGACTTTCATTTGATTCAATTAGCTTTGTTGAATGCATTAGACTTTAACTTGATTCAAAAAGATTTATTTGATTGTGTTTGGCTTTCATTTGATTAAATTAGCTTTGAATGTGTTTAATTTGATTCAATTAGCTTTGTAGAATGCATTTGAATTTCACTTGATTCATTTAGCTTTGTTGAATGCATTTGACTTTCATTTTATTAAAAAAGCTTTGTTTCAATTTGTTTGACTTTCATTTGATTTAATTAGCTTTGATTGAATGTGTTTGATTTTCATTTGATTTAATTAGCTTTGTAGAATGCATTTGACTTTCATTTGATTCAATTAGCTTTGTTTCAATGTGTTTGACTTTCATTTGATTCAATTAGCTTTGTTTGATGTGTTTGACTTTCATTTGATTCAATTAGCTTGTAGAATGCATTTGACTTTCATTTTATTCAATTAGCTTTGTTGAATGCATTTGACTTTAATTTGATTCAAAAAGCTTTGTTTGAATGTGTTTGACTTTCATTTGATTTAATTAGCTTTGTAGAATGCATTTGACTTTCATTTGATTCAATTAGCTTTGTTTGAATGTGTTTGACTTTCATTTGATCCAATTAGCTTTGTTTGAATGTGTTTCACTTTTAATTGATTTAATTAGCTTTGTAGAATGCATTGACATTAATTTTATTCAAAAAGCTTTGTTTGAATGGTTTGACTTTAATTTGATTTAATTAGCTCTGTTTGATTGTGTTTGACTTAAATTTGATTCATACTTGTTTGAATGTGTTTGACTTTAATTTGATTCAATTACTTTGTTGAATGCTTTAGACTTTAATTTGATTTAAAAAGCTTTATTTGAATGTGTTTGACTTTCATTGGATTCAATTAGCTTTGTTAGAATGTGTTTAACTTTCATTTGATTCTATTAGCTTTGTAGAATGCATTTGACTTTCGTTTGATTCAATTAGCTTTGTTGAATGCATTTGAATTTAATTTGACTCAAAAACTTTGTTTTAATGTGTTTGACTTTCATTTGATTCAATTAGTTTGTTTGAATGTGTTTGACTTTCATTTTATTCAATTAGCTTTGTTTTGATGTGTTTGACTTTCATTTGATTCAATTAGCTTTGTAATGCATTTGACCTCATTTGATTCAATTAGCTTTGTTGAATGTATTAGACTTCAATATAATTCAAAAAGCTTTGTTTGAATGAGTTTGACTTCCATTTAAAATTAGCTTTGTTTGAATTGTTTGACTTTCATTTGATTCAATTAGCATAATTGAATGCATTTGGCTTGCATTTTCATAAAGCTTGTTTGAATGACTTTCATTTTTCAATTAGCTTTGTTTGAATGTGTTGATTCAATTAGCATTGTTGTTTGCTTTCATTTTATTCAATTAGCTTTGTTTGATGTGTTGACTTTCATTTGATTCAATTATTGTAGAATGCATTTGAATTTCATTGATTCATTAGCTTTGTTGAATGCATTTGACTTTCATTTTATTAAAAAGCTTTGTTTCAATGTGTTTGACTTTCATTTGATTTAATTAGCTTTGTTTGGCTTTGTTTTGACTTTCATTTGATTCAATTAGCTTTGTTTAATGTGTTTGACTTTCATTTGATTCAATTAGCTTTGTTTGAATGTGTTTGACTTTCATTGATTCAATTAGCTTGTTTTGAAGTGTTTGACTTTCATTTGATTCAATTAGCTTTGTAGAATGCATTTGACCCTCATTTGATTCAATTAGCTTTGTTGAATGTATTAGACTTCAATATAATTCAAAAAGCTTTGTTTTTGACTTCCATTTAATTTAATTAGCTTGTTTGAATGTGTTTGACTTTCATTTGATTCAATTAGCATAATTGAATGCATTTGGCTTGCATTTGAGTCATAAAGCTTGTTTGAATGTGTTTGACTTTCATTTGATTCAATTAGCTTTGTTTGAATGTGTTTTACTTTCATTTGATTCAATTAGCATTGTTGAATGCATTTGGCTTTCATTTTATTCAATTAGCTTTGTTTGATTGTGTTTGACTTTCATTTGATTCAATTAGCTTTGTTTGAATGCATTTGACTTTCATTTGATTTAAAAAGCTTTGTTTGAATGTGTTTGACTTTCATTTGATTCAATTAGCATAATTGAATGCATTTGGCTTGCATTTTAGTCATAAAGCTTGTTTGAATGTGTTTGACTTTCATTTGATTTAATTAGCTTTGTTTGAATGTGTTTAACTTAAATTTGATCCAAAAAGCTTTGTTTGAATGTGTTTGACTTTCATTTGATTCAATTAGCTTTGTTTGAATGTGTTTGACTTTCATTTGGTTCAATTAGCTTTATTGAATGCATTAGACTTTCATTGGATTCAATTAGCTTTGTAGAATGCATTTGACATTATATTATTCCAAAAGCTTTGTTTAAATGGGTTTGACTTTCATTTGATTCAATTAGCTTTGTTGAATGCATTAGACTTTAACTTGATTCAAAAAGATTTATTTGATTGTGTTTGGCTTTCATTGGATTAAATTAGCTATGTTTGAATGTGTTTAACGTTCATTTGATTCAATTAGCTTTGTAGAATGCATTTGAATTTCACTTGATTCATTTAGCTTTGTTGAATGCATTTGACTTTCATTTTATTAAAAAGCTTTGTTTCAATGTGTTTGACTTTCATTTGATTTAATTAGCTTTGTTTGAATGTGTTTGATTTTCATTTGATTTAATTAGCTTTGTAGAATGCATTTGACTTTCATTTGATTCAATTAGCTTTGTTTGAATGTGTTTGACTTTCATTTGATTCAATTAGCTTTGTTTGATGTGTTTGACTTTCATTTGATTCAATTAGCTTTGTAGAATGCATTTGACTTTCATTTTATTCAATTAGCTTTGTTGAATGCATTTGACTTTAATTTGATTCAAAAAGCTTTGTTTGAATGTGTTTGACTTTCATTTGATTTAATTAGCTTTGTAGAATGCATTTGACTTTCATTTGATTCAATTAGCTTTGTTTGAATGTGTTTGACTTTCATTTGATCCAATTAGCTTTGTTTGAATGTGTTTCACTTTTAATTGATTTAATTAGCTTTGTAGAATGCATTTGACATTAATTTTATTCAAAAAGCTTTGTTTGAATGGGTTTGACTTTAATTTGATTTAATTAGCTCTGTTTGATTGTGTTTGACTTAAATTTGTTTGAATGTGTTTGACTTTAATTTGATTCAATTACATTTGTTGAATGCTTTAGACTTTAATTTGATTTAAAAAGCTTTATTTGAATGTGTTTGACTTTCATTGATTCAATTAGCTTTGTTAGAATGTGTTTAACTTTCATTTGATTTATTAGCTTTGTAGAATGCATTTGACTTTCGTTTGATTCAATTAGCTTTGTTGAATGCATTTGTTTAATTTGACTCAAAAACTTTGTTTTTAATGTGTTTGACTTTCATTTGATTCAATTAGTTTGTTTGAATGTGTTTGACTTTCATTTTATTCAATTAGCTTTGTTTTGATGTGTTTGACTTTCATTTGATTCAATTAGCTTTGTAGAATGCATTTGACCCTCATTTGATTCAATTAGTTTGTTGAATGTATTAGACTTCAATATAATTCAAAAGCTTTGTTTGAATGAGTTTGACTTCCATTTAATTTAATTAGCTTTGTTTGAATGTGTTTGACTTTCATTTGATTCAATTAGCATAATTGAATGCATTTGGCTTGCATTTGTCATAAAGCTTGTTTGAATGTTTTTGACTTTCATTTGATTCAATTAGCTTTGTTTGAATGTGTTTTACTTTCATTTGATTCAATTAGCATTGTTGAATGCATTTGGCTTTCATTTTATTCAATTAGCTTTGTTTGATGTGTTGACTTTCATTTGATTCAATTAGCTTTTTTGAATTTTTGATTCATTTAGCTTTTGAATGCATTTGACTTTCATTTTATTAAAAAAGCTTTGTTTCAATGTGTTTGACTTTCATTTGATTTAATTAGCTGTTTGATTTTCATTTGATTTAATTAGTTTGAATGTTTGACTTTCATTTGATTCAATTAGCTTTGTTTAATGTGTTTGACTTTCATTTGATTCAATTAGCTTTGTTTGAATGTGTTTGACTTTTTGATTCAATTAGCTTTGACTTTCATTTGATTCAATTAGCTTTGTAGAATGCATTTGACCCTCATTTGATTCAATTAGCTTTGTTGAATGTATTAGACTTCAATATAATTCAAAAAGCTTTGAAAGTTTGACTTCCATTTAATTTAATTAGCTTTGTTTGAATGTGTTTGACTTTCATTTGATTCAATTAGCATAATTGAATGTTTGGCTTGCATTTGAGTCAAAGCTTGTTTGAATGTGTTTGACTTTAATTTGATTCAATTAGCTTTGTTTGAATGTGTTTTACTTTCATTTGATTCAATTAGCATTGTTGAATGCATTTGGCTTTCATTTTATTCAATTAGCTTTGTTTGATTGTGTTTGACTTTCATTTGATTCAATTAGCTTTGTTGAATGCATTTGACTTTCATTTGATTTAAAAAGCTTTGTTTGAATGTGTTTGACTTTCATTTGATTCAATTAGCATAATTGAATGCATTTGGCTTGCATTTTAGTCATAAAGCTTGTTTGAATGTGTTTGACTTTCATTTGATTTAATTAGCTTTGTTTGAATGTGTTTAACTTAAATTTGATCCAAAAAGCTTTGTTTGAATGTGTTTGACTTTCATTTGATTCAATTAGCTTTGTTTGAATGTGTTTGACTTTCATTTGGTTCAATTAGCTTTTGAATGCATTAGACTTTCATTGATTCAATTAGCTTTGTAGAATGCATTTGACAATTATATTATTCCAAAAGCTTTGTTTAAATGGGTTTGACTTTCATTTGATTCAATTAGCTTTGTTGAATGCATTAGACTTTAACTTGATTCAAAAAGATTTATTTGATTGTGTTTGGCTTTCATTGGATTAAATTAGCTATGTTGAATGTGTTTAACGTTCAGTTGATTCAATTAGCTTTGTAGAATGCATTTGAATTTCACTTGATTCATTTAGCTTTGTTGAATGCATTTGACTTTCATTTTATTAAAAAAGCTTTGTTTCAATGTGTTTGACTTTCATTTGATTTAATTAGCTTTGTTTGAATGTGTTTGATTTTCATTTGATTTAATTAGCTTTGTAGAATGCATTTGACTTTCATTTGATTCAATTAGCTTTGTTTGAATGTGTTTGACTTTCATTTGATTCAATTAGCTTTGTTTGTTGTGTGTTTGACTTTCATTTGATTCAATTAGCTTTGTAGAATGCATTTGACTTTCATTTTATTCAATTAGCTTTGTTGAATGCATTTGACTTTAATTTGATTCAAAAAGCTTTGTTTGAATGTGTTTGACTTTCATTTGATTTAATTAGCTTTGTAGAATGCATTTGACTTTCATTTGATTCAATTAGCTTTGTTTGAATGTGTTTGACTTTCATTTGATCCAATTAGCTTTGTTTGAATGTGTTTCACTTTTAATTGATTTAATTAGCTTTGTAGAATGCATTTGACATTAATTTTATTCAAAAAGCTTTGTTTGAATGGGTTTGACTTTAATTTGATTTAATTAGCTCTGTTTGATTGTGTTTGACTTAAATTTGATTCATACTTTTTGAATGTGTTTGACTTTAATTTGATTCAATTAATTTGTTGAATGCTTTAGACTTTAATTTGATTTAAAAAGCTTTATTTGAATGTGTTTGACTTTCATTGGATTCAATTAGCTTTGTTAGAATGTGTTTAACTTTCATTTGAGCTTTGTAGAATGCATTTGACTTTCGTTTGATTCAATTAGCTTTGTTGAATGCATTTGACTTTAATTTGACTCAAAACTTTGTTTTAATGTGTTTGACTTTCATTTGATTCAATTAGGTTTGTTTGAATGTGTTTGACTTTCATTTTTATTCAATTAGCTTTGTTTTGATGTGTTTGACTTTCATTTGATTCAATTAGCTTTGTAGAATGCATTTGACCCTCATTTGATTCAATTAGCTTTGTTGAATGTATTAGACTTCAATATAATTCAAAAAGCTTTGTTTGAATGAGTTTGACTTCCATTTAATTTAATTAGCTTTGTTTGAATGTGTTTGACTTTCATTTGATTCAATTAGCATAATTGAATGCATTTGGCTTGCATTTTTTCATAAAGCTTGTTTGAATGCTTTCATTTGATTCAATTAGCTTTGTTTGAATGTGTTTTACTTTCATTTGATTCAATTAGCATTGTTGAATGCATTTGCTTTCATTTTATTCAATTAGCTTTGTTTGATTGTGTTTGACTTTCATTTGATTCAATTAGCTTTGTTTGAATGCATTTGACTTTCATTTGATTTAAAAAGCTTTGTTTGAATGTGTTTGACTTTCATTTGATTCAATTAGCATAATTGAATGCATTTGGCTTGCATTTTAGTCATAAAGCTTGTTTGAATTGTTTGACTTTCATTTGATTCAATTAGCTTTGTTTGAATGTGTTTAACTTTAATTTGATCTTTGTTTGAATGTGTTTGACTTTCATTTGATTCAATTAGCTTTGTTTGAATGTGTTTGACTTTCATTTGGTTCAATTAGCTTTATTGAATGCATTAGACTTTCATTGGATTCAATTAGCTTTGTAGAATGCATTTGACATTCATATTATTTCAAAGCTTTGTTTAAATGGTTTGACTTTCATTTGATTCAAAATGCATTAGACTTTAACTTGATTCAAAAAGATTTTTTTGTTGTGTTTGGCTTTCATTGGATTAAATTAGCTATGTTTGAATGTGTTTAACGTTCTTGATTCAATTAGCTTTGTAGAATGCATTTGAATTTCACTTGATTCATTTAGCTTTGTTGAATGCATTTGACTTTCATTTTTATTAAAAAAGCTTTGTTTCAATGTGTTTGACTTTTGTTTGATTTAATTAGCTTTGTTTGAATGTGTTTGATTTTCATTTGATTTAATTAGCTTTGTAGAATGTTTGACTTTCATTTGATTCAATTAGCTTTGTTTCAATGTGTTTGACTTTTTGATTCAATTAGCTTTGTTTGAATGTGTTTGACTTTCATTTGATTCAATTAGCTTTGTTTTGATGTGTTTGACTTTCATTTGATTCAATTATAGAATGTGTTGATTTAGCTTTGTTGAATGTTTGAGCTTTGTTTGAATGATTTGACTTTCATTTAAATTAGCTTTGTTTGAATGTGTTTGACTTTCATTTGATTCAATTAGCATAATTGAATGCATTTGGCTTGCATTTGAGAAGCTTGTTTGAATGTGTTTGACTTTAATTTGATTAATTAGTTGTTTGAATGTGTTTAACTTAAATTTGATCCAAAAAGCTTTGTTTGAATGTGTTTGACTTTCATTTGATTCAATTAGCTTTGTTTGAATGTGTTTGACTTTCATTTGTTCAATTAGCTTTATTGAATGCATTAGACTTTCATTGGATTCAATTAGCTTTGTAGAATGCATTTGACATTCATATTATTCCAAAAGCTTTGTTTAAATGGTTTGACTTTCATTTGATTCAATTAGCTTTGTTGAATGCATTAGACTTTAACTTGATTCAAAAAGATTTATTTGATTGTGTTTGGCTTTCATTGGATTAAATTAGCTATGTTGGAATGTGTTTAACGTTCAGTTGATTCAATTAGCTTTGTAGAATGCATTTGAATTTCACTTGATTCATTTAGCTTTGTTGAATGCATTTGACTTTCATTTTATTAAAAAAGCTTTGTTTCAATGTGTTTGACTTTCATTTGATTTAATTAGCTTTGTTTGAATGTGTTTGATTTTCATTTGATTTAATTAGCTTTGTAGAATGCATTTGACTTTCATTTGATTCAATTAGCTTTGTTTGAATGTGTTTGACTTTCATTTGATTCAATTAGCTTTTTTTTATTGTGTGTTTGACTTTCATTTGATTCAATTAGCTTTGTAGAATGCATTTGACTTTCATTTTATTCAATTAGCTTTGTTGAATGCATTTGACTTTAATTTGATTCAAAAAGCTTTGTTTGAATGTGTTTGACTTTCATTTGATTTAATTAGCTTTGTAGAATGCATTTGACTTTCATTTGATTCAATTAGCTTTGTTTGAATGTGTTGACTTTCATTTGATCCAATTTGCTTTGTTTGAATGTGTTTCACTTTTAATTGATTTAATTAGCATTGTAGAATGCATTTGACATTAATTTTATTCAAAAAGCTTTGTTTGAATGGGTTTGACTTTAATTTGATTTAATTAGCTCTGTTTGATTGTGTTTGATTAAATTTGATTCATAAGTCTTGTTTGAATGTGTTTGACTTTAATTTGATTCAATTACATTTGTTGAATGCATTAGACTTTAATTTGATTTTAAAAGCTTTATTTGAATGTGTTTGACTTTCATTGGATTCAATTAGCTTTGTTAGAATGTGTTTAACTTTCATTTGATTCTATTAGCTTTGTAGAAATTTGACTTTCGTTTGATTCAATTAGCTTTGTTGAATGCATTTGACTTTAATTTGACTCAAAAACTTTGTTTTAATGTGTTTGACTTTCATTTGATTCAATTAGGTTTGTTTGAATGTGTTTGACTTTCATTTAATTCAATTAGCTTTGTTTTGATGTGTTTGACTTTCATTTGATTCAATTAGCTTTGTAGAATGCATTTGACCCTCATTTGATTCAATTAGCTTTGTTGAATGTATTAGACTTCAATATAATTCAAAAAGCTTTGTTTGAATGAGTTTGACTTCCATTTAATTTAATTAGCTTTGTTTGAATGTGTTTGACTTTCATTTGATTCAATTAGCATAATTGAATGCATTTGGCTTGCATTTGAGTCATAAAGCTTGTTTGAATGTGTTTGACTTTCATTTGATTCAATTAGCTTTGTTTGAATGTGTTTTACTTTCATTTGATTCAATTAGCATTTTAATGCATTTGGCTTTCATTTTATTCAATTAGCTTTGTTTGATTGTGTTTGACTTTCATTTGATTCAATTAGCTTTGTTTGAATGCATTTGACTTTCATTTGATTTAAAAAGCTTTGTTTGAATGTGTTTGACTTTCATTTGATTCAATTAGCATAATTAATGCTTTTGGCTTGCATTTTGTCATAAAGCTTGTTTGAATGTGTTTGACTTTCATTTGATTTAATTAGCTTTGTTTGAATGTGTTTAACTTAAATTTGATCCAAAAAGCTTTGTTTGAATGTGTTTGACTTTCATTTTATTCAATTAGCTTTGTTTGAATGTGTTTGACTTTCATTTGATTCAATTAGCATTGTTGAATGCATTTGGCTTTCATTTTATTCAATTAGCTTTGTTTGATTGTGTTTGACTTTCATTTGATTCAATTAGCTTTGTTTGAATGTTTGACTTTTATTTGATTTAAAAGCTTTGTTTGAATGTGTTTGACTTTCATTTGATTCAATTAGCATAATTAAATGCTTTTGGCTTGCATTTATAAAGCTTGTTTGAATGTGTTTGACTTTCATTTGATTTAATTAGCTTTGTTTGAACATGTTTAACTTAAATTTGATCCAAAAAGATTTGTTTGAATGTTTTTGACTTTCATTTGATTCAATAAGCTTTGTTTGAATGTGTTTGACTTTCATTTGTTCAATTAGCTTTATTGAATGCATTAGACTTTCATTGGATTCAATTAGCTTTGTAGAATGCATTTGACATTATATTATTCCAAAAGCTTTGTTTAAATGGGTTTGACTTTCATTTGATTCAATTAGCTTTGTTGAATGCATTAGACTTTAACTTGATTCAAAAAGATTTATTTGATTGTGTTTGGCTTTCATTGGATTAAATTAGCTATGTTGGAATGTGTTTAACGTTCAGTTGATTCAATTAGCTTTGTAGAATGCATTTGAATTTCACTTGATTCATTTAGCTTTGTTGAATGCATTTGACTTTCATTTTATTAAAAAAGCTTTGTTTCAATGTGTTTTGACTTTCATTTGATTTAATTAGCTTTGTTTGAATGTGTTTGATTTTCATTTGATTTAATTAGCTTTGTAGAATGCATTTGACTTTCATTTGATTCAATTAGCTTTGTTTGAATGTGTTTGACTTTCATTTGATTCAATTAGCTTTGTTTGATTGTGTGTTTGACTTTCATTTGATTCAATTAGCTTTGTAGAATGCATTTGACTTTCATTTTATTCAATTAGTTTTTGTTGAATGCATTTGACTTTAATTTGATTCAAAAAGCTTTATTTGAATGTGTTTGACTTTCATTTGATTTAATTAGCTTTGTAGAATGCATTTGACTTTCATTTGATTCAATTAGCTTTGTTTGAATGTGTTTGACTTTCATTTGATCCAATTTGCTTTGTTTGAATGTGTTTCACTTTTAATTGATTTAATTAGCATTGTAGAATGCATTTGACATTAATTTTATTCGAAAAGCTTTGTTTGAATGGGTTTGACTTTAATTTGATTTAATTAGCTCTGTTTGATTGTGTTTGACTTAAATTTGATTCATAAGTCTTGTTTGAATGTGTTTGACTTTAATTTGATTCAATTACATTTGTTGAATGCATTAGACTTTAATTTGATTTAAAAAGTTTTTATTTGAATGTGTTTGACTTTCATTGGATTCAATTAGCTTTGTTAGAATGTGTTTAACTTTCATTTGATTCTATTAGCTTTGTAGAATGCATTTGACTTTCGTTTGATTCAATTAGCTTTGTTGAATGCATTTGACTTTAATTTGACTCAAAAACTTTGTTTTAATGTGTTTGACTTTCATTTGATTCAATTAGGTTTGTTTGAATGTGTTTGACTTTCATTTAATTCAATTAGCTTTGTTTTGATGTGTTTGACTTTCATTTGATTCAATTAGCTTTGTAGAATGCATTTGACATTTGATTCAATTAGCTTTGTTGACTGCCATTTGCTTTGTTTTGATGTGTTTGACTTTCATTTGATTCAATTAGCTTTGTACATTTGACCCTCATTTGATTCAATTAGCTTTGTTGAATGTATTAGACTTCAATATAATTCAAAAAGCTTTGTTTGAATGAGTTTGACTTCCATTTAATTTAATTAGCTTTGTTTGAATGTGTTTGACTTTCATTTGATTCAATTAGCATAATTGAATGCATTTGGCTTGCATTTGAGTCATAAAGCTTGTTTGAATGTGTTTGACTTTCATTTGAATCAATTAGCTTTGTTTGAATGTGTTTTACTTTCATTTGATTCAATTAGCATTGTTGAATGCATTTGGCTTTCATTTTATTCAATTAGCTTTGTTTGATTGTGTTTGACCTTCATTTGATTCAATTAGCTTTGTTTGAATGCATTTGACTTTCATTTGATTTAAAAAGCTTTGTTTGAATGTGTTTGACTTTCATTTGATTCAATTAGCATAATTAAATGCTTTTGGCTTGCATTTTTGTCATAAAGCTTGTTTGAATGTGTTTGACTTTCATTTGATTTAATTAGCTTTGTTTGAATGTGTTTAACTTAAATTTGATCCAAAAAGCTTTGTTTGAATGTGTTTGACTTTCATTTTATTCAATTAGCTTTATTTGAATGTGTTTGACTTTCATTTGATTCAATTAGCATTGTTGAATGCATTTGGCTTTCATTTTATTCAATTAGCTTTGTTTGATTGTGTTTGACTTTCATTTGATTCAATTAGCTTTGTTTGAATGCATTTGACTTTTATTTGATTTAAAAAGCTTTGTTTGAATGTGTTTGACTTTCATTTGATTCAATTAGCATAATTAAATGCTTTTGGCTTGCATTTTTGTCATAAAGCTTGTTTGAATGTGTTTGACTTTCATTTGATTTAATTAGCTTTGTTTGAACATGTTTAACTTAAATTTGATCCAAAAAGATTTGTTTGAATGTTTTTTGACTTTCATTTGATTCAATAAGCTTTGTTTGAATGTGTTTGACTTTCATTTGGTTCAATTAGCTTTATTGAATGCATTAGACTTTCATTGGATTCAATTAGCTTTGTAGAATGCATTTGACAATTATATTATTCCAAAAGCTTTGTTTAAATGGGTTTGACTTTCATTTGATTCAATTAGCTTTGTTGAATGCATTAGACTTTAACTTGATTCAAAAAGATTTATTTGATTGTGTTTGGCTTTCATTGGATTAAATTAGCTATGTTGGAATGTGTTTAACGTTCAGTTGATTCAATTAGCTTTGTAGAATGCATTTGAATTTCACTTGATTCATTTAGCTTTGTTGAATGCATTTGACTTTCATTTTATTAAAAAAGCTTTGTTTCAATGTGTTTGACTTTCATTTGATTTAATTAGCTTTGTTTGAATGTGTTTGATTTTCATTTGATTTAATTAGCTTTGTAGAATGCATTTGACTTTCATTTGATTCAATTAGCTTTGTTTGAATGTGTTTGACTTTCATTTGATTCAATTAGCTTTGTTTGATTGTGTGTTTGACTTTCATTTGATTCAATTAGCTTTGTAGAATGCATTTGACTTTCATTTTATTCAATTAGTTTTGTTGAATGCATTTGACTTTAATTTGATTCAAAAAGCTTTATTTGAATGTGTTTGATTTTCATTTGATTTAATTAGCTTTGTAGAATGCATTTGACTTTCATTTGATTCAATTAGCTTTGTTTGAATGTGTTTGACTTTCATTTGATCCAATTTGCTTTGTTTGAATGTGTTTCACTTTAATTGATTTAATTAGCATTGTAGAATGCATTTGACATTAATTTTATTCGAAAAGCTTTGTTTGAATGGGTTTGACTTTAATTTGATTTAATTAGCTCTGTTTGATTGTGTTTGACTTAAATTTGATTCATAAGTCTTGTTTGAATGTGTTTGACTTTAATTTGATTCAATTACATTTGTTGAATGCATTAGACTTTAATTTGATTTAAAAAGTTTTATTTGAATGTGTTTGACTTTCATTGGATTCAATTAGCTTTGTTAGAATGTGTTTAACTTTCATTTGATTCTATTAGCTTTGTAGAATGCATTTGACTTTCGTTTGATTCAATTAGCTTTGTTGAATGCATTTGACTTTAATTTGACTCAAAAACTTTGTTTTAATGTGTTTGACTTTCATTTGATTCAATTAGGTTTGTTTGAATGTGTTTGACTTTCATTTAATTCAATTAGCTTTGTTTTGATGTGTTTGACTTTCATTTGATTCAATTAGCTTTGTAGAATGCATTTGACCCTCATTTGATTCAATTAGCCTTGCTTTGATTCACTTTGCTTCTTTCATTTGATTCAATTAGCTTTGTAGAATGCATTTGACCCTCATTTGATTCAATTAGCTTTGTTGAATGTATTAACTTCAATATAATTCAAAAAGCTTTGTTTGAATGAGTTTGACTTCCATTTAATTTAATTAGCTTTGTTTGAATGTGTTTGACTTTCATTTGATTCAATTAGCATAATTGAATGCATTTGGCTTGCATTTGAGTCATAAAGCTTGTTTGAATGTGTTTGACTTTCATTTGAATCAATTAGCTTTGTTTGAATGTGTTTTACTTTCATTTGATTCAATTAGCATTGTTGAATGCATTTGGCTTTCATTTTATTCAATTAGCTTTGTTTGATTGTGTTTGACTTCATTTGATTCAATTAGCTTTGTTTGAATGCATTTGACTTTCATTTGATTTAAAAAGCTTTGTTTGAATGTGTTTGACTTTCATTTGATTCAATTAGCATAATTAAATGCTTTTGGCTTGCATTTTTGTCATAAAGCTTGTTTGAATGTGTTTGACTTTCATTTGATTTAATTAGCTTTGTTTGAATGTGTTTAACTTAAATTTGATCCAAAAAGCTTTTTTTGAATGTGTTTGACTTTCATTTTATTCAATTAGCTTTATTTGAATGTGTTTGACTTTCATTTGATTCAATTAGCATTGTTGAATGCATTTGGCTTTCATTTTATTCAATTAGCTTTGTTTGATTGTGTTTGACTTTCATTTGATTCATTAGCTTTGTTTGAATGCATTTGACTTTATTTGATTTAAAAGCTTTGTTGAATGTGTTTGACTTTCATTTGATTCAATTAGCATAATTAAATGCTTTTGGCTTGCATTTTTGGCTTGTTTGAATGTGTTTGACTTTCATTTGATTTAATTAGCTTTGTTTGAATGTTTAACTTAAATTTGATCCAAAAAGATTTGTTTGAATGTTTTTGACTTTCATTTGATTCAATAAGCTTTGTTTGAATGTGTTTGACTTTCATTTGGTTCAATTAGCTTTATTGAATGCATTAGACTTTCATTGGATTCAATTAGCTTTGTAGAATGCATTTGACAATTATATTATTCCAAAAGCTTTGTTTAAATGGGTTTGACTTTCATTTGATTCAATTAGCTTTGTTGAATGCATTAGACTTTAACTTGATTCAAAAAGATTTATTTGATTGTGTTTGGCTTTCATTGGATTAAATTAGCTATGTTGAAATGTGTTTAACGTTCAGTTGATTCAATTAGCTTTGTAGAATGCATTTGAATTTCACTTGATGCTTTGTTTCAATGTGTTTGACTTTCATTTGATTTAATTAGCTTTGTTTGAATGTGTTTGATTTCATTTGATTTAATTAGCTTTGTAGAATGCATTTGACTTTCATTTGATTCAATTAGCTTTGTTTGAATGTGTTTGACTTTCATTTGATTCAATTAGCTTTGCGCAATTAGCTTTCATTTGAATTTCCAATGTGTTTGACTTTCATTTGATTTAATTAGCTTTGTTTGAATGTGTTTGATTTTCATTTGATTTAATTAGCTTTGTAGAATGCATTTGACTTTCATTTGATTCAATTAGCTTTGTTTGTGTTTTGACTTTCATTTGATTCAATTAGCTTTGTTTGATTGTGTGTTTGACTTTCATTTGATTCAATTAGCTTTTAGAATGCATTTGACTTTCATTTTATTCAATTAGTTTTGTTGAATGCATTTGACTTTAATTTGATTTTTATTTGAATGTGTTTGATTTTCATTTGATTTAATTAGCTTGTTGAATGCATTTGACTTTAATTTGATTTTGTTTAATGTGTTTGACTTTCATTTGATTCAATTTTTTGTTTGAATGTGTTTGACTTTCATTTATTCAATTAGCTTTGTTTTGATGTGTTTGACTTTCATTTGATTCAATTAGCTTTGTAGAATGCATTTGACATTTGATTCAATTAGCTTTGTTGAATGTATTAGACTTCAATTAATTCAAAAACTTTGTTTTAATGTGTTTGATTTTCATTTGATTCAATTAGGTTTGTTTGAATGTGTTTGACTTTCATTTAATTCAATTAGCTTTGTTTTGATGTGTTTGACTTTCATTTGATTCAATTAGCTTTGTAGAATGCATTTGACCCTCATTTGATTCAATTAGCTTTGTTGAATGTATTAGACTTCAATATAATTCAAAAGCTTTGTTTGAATGAGTTTGACTTCCATTTAATTTAATTAGCTTTGTTTGAATGTGTTTGACTTTCATTTGATTCAATTAGCATAATTGAATGCATTGGCTTGCATTTGAGTCATAAAGCTTGTTTGAATGTGTTTGACTTTCATTTGAATCAATTAGCTTTGTTTGAATGTGTTTTACTTTCATTTGATTCAATTAGCATTGTTGAATGCATTTGGCTTTCATTTTATTCAATTAGCTTTGTTTGATTGTGTTTGACCTTCATTTGATTCAATTAGCTTTGTTTGAATGCATTTGACTTTCATTTGATTTAAAAAGCTTTGTTTGAATGTGTTTGACTTTCATTTGATTCAATTAGCATAATTAAATGCTTTTGGCTTGCATTTTTGTCATAAAGCTTGTTTGAATGTGTTTGACTTTCATTTGATTTAATTAGCTTTGTTTGAATGTGTTTAACTTAAATTTGATCCAAAAGCTTTGAATGTGTTTGACTTTCATTTTATTCAATTAGCTTTATTTGAATGTTTTTGACTTTCATTTGATTCAATTAGCATTGTTGAATGCATTTGGCTTTCATTTTATTCAATTAGCTTTGTTTGATTGTGTTTGACTTTCATTTGATTCAATTAGCTTTGTTTGAATGCATTTGACTTTTATTTGATTTAAAAAAGCTTTGTTTGAATGTGTTTGACTTTCATTTGATTCAATTAGCATAATTAAATGCTTTTGGCTTGCATTTTTGTCATAAAGCTTGTTTGAATGTGTTTGACTTTCATTTGATTTAATTAGCTTTGTTTGAACATGTTTAACTTAAATTTGATCCAAAAGATTTGTTTGAATGTTTTGACTTTCATTTGATTCAATAAGCTTTGTTTGAATGTGTTTGACTTTCATTTGGTTCAATTAGCTTTATTGAATGCATTAGACTTTCATTGGATTCAATTAGCTTTGTAGAATGCATTTGACAATTATATTATTCCAAAAGCTTTGTTTAAATGGGTTTGACTTTCATTTGATTCAATTAGCTTTGTTGAATGCATTAGACTTTAACTTGATTCAAAAAGATTTATTTGATTGTGTTTGGCTTTCATTGGATTAAATTAGCTATGTTGAAATGTGTTTAACGTTCAGTTGATTCAATTAGCTTTGTAGAATGCATTTGAATTTCACTTGAATTAAAAAAGCTTTGTTTCAATGTGTTTGACTTTCATTTGATTTAATTAGCTTTGTTTGAATGTGTTTGATTTTCATTTGATTTAATTAGCTTTGTAGAATGCATTTGACTTTCATTTGATTCAATTAGCTTTGTTTGAATGTGTTTGACTTTCATTTGATTCAATTAGCTTTGTTTGATTGTGTGTTTGACTTTCATTTGATTCAATTAGCTTTGTAGAATGCATTTGACTTTCATTTTATTCAATTAGTTTTTGTTGAATGCATTTGACTTTAATTTGATTAAAAAGCTTTATTTGAATGTGTTTGATTTTCATTTGATTTAATTAGCTCTTTGGTTTAATGTGTTTGACTTTCATTTGATTCAATTTTTTGTTTGAATGTGTTTGACTTTCATTTAATTCAATTAGCTTTGTTTTGATGTGTTTGACTTTTATTTGATTCAATTAGCTTTGTAGAATGCATTTGAATTTGATTCAATTAGCCTTCAATTTAATTCAAAAACTTTGTTTTAATGTGTTTGACTTTCATTTGATTCAATTAGGTTTGTTTGAATGTGTTTGACTTTCATTTAATTCAATTAGCTTTGTTTTGATGTGTTTGACTTTCATTTGATTCAATTAGCTTTGTAGAATGCATTTGACCCTCATTTGATTCAATTAGCTTTGTTGAATGTATTAGACTTCAATATAATTCAAAAAGCTTTGTTTGAATGAGTTTGACTTCCATTTAATTTAATTAGCTTTGTTTGAATGTGTTTGACTTTCATTTGATTCAATTAGCATAATTGAATGCATTGGCTTGCATTTGAGTCATAAAGCTTGTTTGAATGTGTTTGACTTTCATTTGAATCAATTAGCTTTGTTTGAATGTGTTTTACTTTCATTTGATTCAATTAGCATTGTTGAATGCATTTGGCTTTCATTTTATTCAATTAGCTTTGTTTGATTGTGTTTGACCTTCATTTGATTCAATTAGCTTTGTTTGAATGCATTTGACTTTCATTTGATTTAAAAAGCTTTGTTTGATGTGTTTGACTTTCATTTGATTCAATTAGCATAATTAATGCTTTTGGCTTGCATTTTTGTCATAAAGCTTGTTTGAATGTGTTTGACTTTCATTTGATTTAATTAGCTTTGTTTGAATGTGTTTAACTTAAATTTGATCCAAAAAGCTTTTTTTGAATGTGTTTGACTTTCATTTTATTCAATTAGCTTTATTTGAATGTGTTTGACTTTCATTTGATTCAATTAGCATTGTTGAATGCATTTGGCTTTCATTTTATTCAATTAGCTTTGTTTGATTGTGTTTGACTTTCATTTGATTCAATTAGCTTTGTTTGAATGCATATTGACTTTTATTTGATTTAAAAAGCTTTGTTTGAATGGTGTTTGACTTTCATTTGATTCAATTAGCATAATTAAATGCTTTTAGCTTGCATTTTTGTCATAAAGCTTGTTTGAATGTGTTTGACTTTCATTTGATTTAATTAGCTTTGTTTGAACATGTTATAACTTAAATTTGATCCAAAAAGATTTGTTTGAATGTTTTTTGACTTTCATTTGATTCAATAAGCTTTGTTTGAATGTGTTTGACTTTCATTTGGTTCAATTAGCTTTATTGAATGCATTAGACTTTCATTGGATTCAATTAGCTTTGTAGAATGCATTTGACAATTATATTATTCCAAAAGCTTTGTTTAAATGGGTTTGACTTTCATTTGATTCAATTAGCTTTGTTGAATGCATTAGACTTTAACTTGATTCAAAAAGATTTATTTGATTGTGTTTTGGCTTTCATTGGATTAAATTAGCTATGTTGGAATGTGTTTAACGTTCAGTTGATTCAATTAGCTTTGTAGAATGCATTTGAATTTCACTTGATTCATTTAGCTTTGTTGAATGCATTTACTTTCATTTTATTAAAAAAGCTTTGTTTCAATGTGTTTGACTTTCATTTGATTTAATTAGCTTTGTTTGAATGTGTTTGATTTTCATTTGATTTAATTAGCTTTGTAGAATGCATTTGACTTTCATTTGATTCAATTAGCTTTGTTTGAATGTGTTTGACTTTCATTTGATTCAATTAGCTTTGTTTGATTGTGTGTTTGACTTTCATTTGATTCAATTAGCTTTGTAGAATGCATTTTGACTTTCATTTTATTCAATTAGTTTTTGTTGAATGCATTTGACTTTAATTTGATTCAAAAAGCTTTATTTGAATGTGTTTGATTTTCATTTGATTTAATTAGCTTTGTAGAATGCATTTGACTTTCATTTGATTCAATTAGCTTTGTTTGAATGTGTTTTGACTTTCATTTGATCCAATTTGCTTTGTTTGAATGTGTTTCACTTTTAATTGATTTAATTAGCATTGTAGAATGCATTTGACATTAATTTTATTCGAAAAGCTTTGTTTGAATGGGTTTGACTTTAATTTGATTTAATTAGCTCTGTTTGATTGTGTTTAACTTAAATTTGATTCATAAGTCTTGTTTGAATGTGTTTGACTTTAATTTGATTCAATTACATTTGTGAATGCATTAGACTTTAATTTGATTTAAAAAGTTTTATTTGAATGTGTTTGACTTTCATTGGATTCAATTAGCTTTGTAGAATGCATTTGACTTTCGTTTGATTCAATTAGCTTTGTTGAATGCATTTGACTTTAATTTGACTCAAAAACTTTGTTTTAATGTGTTTTGACTTTCATTTGATTCAATTAGGTTTGTTTGAATGTGTTTGACTTTCATTTAATTCAATTAGCTTTGTTTTGATGTGTTTGACTTTCATTTGATTCAATTAGCTTTGTTAGAATGCATTTGACCCTCATTTGATTCAATTAGCTTTGTTGAATGTATTAGACTTCAATATAATTCAAAAAGCTTTGTTTGAATGAGTTTGACTTCCATTTAATTTAATTAGCTTTGTTTGAATGTGTTTGACTTTCATTTGATTCAATTAGCATAATTGAATGCATTTGGCTTGCATTTGAGTCATAAAAGCTTGTTTGAATGTGTTTTGACTTTCATTTGAATCAATTAGCTTTGTTTGAATGTGTTTACTTTCATTTGATTCAATTAGCATTGTTGAATGCATTTGGCTTTCATTTTATTCAATTAGCTTTGTTTGATTGTGTTTTCACCTTCATTTGATTCAATTAGCTTTGTTTGAATGCATTTGACTTTCATTTGATTTAAAAAGCTTTGTTTGAATGTGTTTGACTTTCATTTGATTCAATTAGCAAAATTAAAATGCTTTTGGCTTGCATTTTTGTCATAAAGCTTGTTTGAATGTGTTTGACTTTCATTTGATTTAATTAGCTTTGTTTGAATGTGTTTAACTTAAATTTGATCCAAAAAGCTTTGTTTGAATGTGTTTGACTTTCATTTTATTCAATTAGCTTTGTTTGAATGTGTTTGACTTTCATTTGATTCAATTAGCATTGTTGAATGCATTTGGCTTTCATTTTATTCAATTAGCTTTGTAGAATGCATTTGACAATTATATTTTTCCAAAAGCTTTGTTTAAATGGGTTTTACTTTCATTTGATTCAATTAGCTTTGTTGAATGCATTAGACTTTAACTTGATTCAAAAAAGATTTATTTGATTGTGTTTGGCTTTCATTGGATTAAATTAGCTATGTTGGAATGTGTTTTAACGTTCAGTTGATTCAATTAGCTTTGTAGAATGCATTTTGAATTTTCACTTGATTCATTTAGCATTGTTGAATGCATTTGACTTTCATTTTATTAAAAAAGCTTTGTTTCAATGTGTTTGACTTTTCATTTGATTTAATTAGCTTGTTTGAATGTGTTTTGATTTTCATTTGATTTTAATTAGCTTTGTAGAATGCATTTGACTTTCATTTGATTCAATTAGCTTTGTTTGAATGTGTTTGACTTTCATTTGATTCAATTAGCTTTGTTTGATTGTGTGTTTGACTTTCATTTGATTCAATTAGCTTTGTAGAATGCATTTGACTTTCATTTTATTCAATTAGTTTTGTTGAATGCATTTGACTTTAATTTGATTCAAAAAGCTTTATTTGAATGTGTTTGACTTTCATTTGATTTAATTAGCTTTGTAGAATGCATTTGACTTTCATTTGATTCAATTAGCTTTGTTTGAATGTGTTTGACTTTCATTTGATCCAATTTGCTTTGTTTGAATGTGTTTCACTTTTAATTGATTTAATTAGCATTGTAGAATGCATTTGACATTAATTTTATTCAAAAACTTTGTTTGAATGGGTTTGACTTTAATTTGATTTAATTAGCTCTGTTTGATTGTGTTTGACTTAAATTTGATTCATAAGTCTTGTTTGAATGTGTTTGACTTTAATTTGATTCAATTACATTTGTTGAATGCATTAGACTTTAATTTGATTTAAAAAGTTTTATTTGAATGTGTTTGACTTTCATTGGATTCAATTAGCTTTGTTAGAATGTGTTTAACTTTCATTTGATTCAATTAGCTTTGTAGAATGCATTTGACTTTCGTTTGATTCAATTAGCTTTGTTTGCATTTGACTTTAATTTGACTCAAAAACTTTGTTTTAATGTGTTTGACTTTCATTTGATTCAATTAGGTTTGTTTAAATGTGTTTGACTTTCATTTAATTCAATTAGCTTTGTTTTGATGTGTTTGACTTTCATTTGATTCAATTAGCTTTGTAGAATGCATTTGACCCTCATTTGATTCAATTAGCTTTGTTGAATGTATTAGACTTCAATATAATTCAAAAAGCTTTGTTTGAATGAGTTTGACTTCCATTTAATTTAATTAGCTTTGTTTGAATGTGTTTGACTTTCATTTGATTCAATTAGCATAATTGAATGCATGGCTTGCATTTGAGTCATAAAGCTTGTTTGAATGTGTTTGACTTTCATTTGATCAATTAGCTTTGTTTGAATGTGTTTTACTTTCATTTGATTCAATTAGCATTGTTGAATGCATTTGGCTTTCATTTTATTCAATTAGCTTTGTTTGATTGTGTTTGACTTCATTTGATTCAATTAGCTTTGTTTGAATGCATTTGACTTTCATTTGATTTAAAAAGCTTTGTTTGAATGTGTTTGACTTTCATTTGATTCAATTAGCATAATTAATGCTTTTGGCTTGCATTTGAGTCATAAAGCTTGTTTGAATGTGTTTGACTTTCATTTGATCAATTAGCTTTGTTTGAATGTGTTTACTTTCATTTGATTCAATTAGCATTGTTGAATGCATTTGGCTTTCATTTTATTCAATTAGCTTTGTTTGATTGTGTTTCACTTCATTTGATTCAATTAGCTTTGTTTGAATGCATTTGACTTTCATTTAATTTAAAAAGCTTTGTTTGAATGTGTTTGACTTTCATTTGATTCAATTAGCATAATTAAATGCTTTTGGCTTGCATTTTTGTCATAAAGCTTGTTTGAATGTGTTTGACTTTCATTTGATTTAATTAGCTTTGTTTGAATGTGTTTAACTTAAATTTGATCCAAAAAGCTTTGTTTGAATGTGTTTGACTTTCATTTTATTCAATTAGCTTTATTTGAATGTGTTTAACTTTCATTTGATTCAATTAGCATTGTTGAATGCATTTGGCTTTCATTTTATTCAATTAGCTTTGTTTGATTGTGTTTGACTTTCATTTGATTCAATTAGCTTTGTTTGAATGCATTTGACTTTTATTTGATTTAAAAAAGCTTTGTTTGAATGTGTTTTGACTTTCATTTGATTCAATTAGCATAATTAAATGCTTTTGGCTTGCATTTTTGTCATAAAGCTTGTTTGAATGTGTTTGACTTTCATTTGATTTAATTAGCTTTGTTTGAACGTGTTTAACTTAAATTTGATTTTGTTTGAATGTGTTTGACTTTCATTTGATTCAATTTTTGCTTTCATTTGGTTCATTAGCTTTCATTCTTTTTTGAGCTTCTTTGCCCCATTTGAGCTTTGTTTAAATGGGTTTGACTTTCATTTGATTCAATTAGCTTTGTTGAATGCATTAGACTTTAACTTGATTCAAAAAGATTTATTTGATTGTGTTTGGCTTTCATTGGATTAAATTAGCTATGTTGGAATGTGTTTAACGTTCAGTTGATTCAATTAGCTTTGTAGAATGCATTTGAATTTCACTTGATTCATTTAGCTTTGTTGAATGCATTTGACTTTCATTTTATTAAAAAAGCTTTGTTTCAATGTGTTTGACTTTCATTTGATTTAATTAGCTTTGTTTGAATGTGTTTGATTTTCATTTGATTTAATTAGCTTTGTAGAATGCATTTGACTTTCATTTGATTCAATTAGCTTTGTTTGAATGTGTTTGACTTTCATTTGATTCAATTAGCTTTGTTTGATTGTGTGTTTGACTTTCATTTGATTCAATTAGCTTTGTAGAATGCATTTGACTTTCATTTTATTCAATTAGTTTTGTTGAATGCATTTGACTTTAATTTGATTCAAAAAGCTTTATTTGAATGTGTTTGATTTTCATTTGATTTAATTAGCTTTGTAGAATGCATTTGACTTTCATTTGATTCAATTAACTTTGTTTGAATGTGTTTGACTTTCATTTGATCCAATTTGCTTTGTTTGAATGTGTTTCACTTTTAATTGATTTAATTAGCATTGTAGAATGCATTTGACATTAATTTTATTCAAAAGCTTTGTTTGAATGGGTTTGACTTTAATTTGATTTAATTAGCTCTGTTTGATTGTGTTTGACTTAAATTTGATTCATAAGTCTTGTTTGAATGTGTTTGACTTTAATTTGATTCAATTACATTTGTTGAATGCATTAGACTTTAATTTGATTTAAAAAGTTTTTTTGAATGTGTTTGACTTTCATTGGATTCAATTAGCTTTGTTAGAATGTGTTTAACTTTCATTTGATTCTATTAGCTTTGTAGAATGCATTTGACTTTCGTTTGATTCAATTAGCTTTGTTGAATGCATTTGACTTTAATTTGACTCAAAAACTTTGTTTTAATGTGTTTGACTTTCATTTGATTCAATTAGGTTTGTTTGAATGTGTTTGACTTTCATTTAATTCAATTAGCTTTGTTTTGATGTGTTTGACTTTCATTTGATTCAATTAGCTTTGTAGAATGCATTTGACCCTCATTTGATTCATTTAGCTTTGTTGAATGTATTAGACTTCAATATAATTCAAAAATTTGTTTTAATGTGTTTGACTTTGATTCAATTAGCTTTCATTTAATTCAATTAGCTTTGTTTTGATGTGTTTGACTTTCATTTGATTCAATTAGCTTTGCATTTGAATTTGATTCAATTAGCTTTGTTGAATGTATTAGACTTCAATATAATTCAAAAAGCTTTGTTTGAATGAGTTTTGACTTCCATTTAAATTAGCTTTGTTTTGCTTTCATTTGATTCAATTAGCATAATTGAATGCATTTGGCTTGCATTTGGGTCATAAAGCTTGTTTGAATGTGTTTGACTTTCATTTGAATCAATTAGCTTTGTTGAATGTGTTTTACTTTCATTTGATTCAATTAGCATTGTTGAATGCATTTGGCTTTCATTTTATTCAATTAGCTTTGTTTGATGTTTGACTTTCATTTGATTCAATTAGCTTTGTTTGAATGCATTTGACTTTCATTTGATTTAAAAAGCTTTGTTGAATGTGTTTGACTTTTATTTGATTCAATTAGCATTTAAATGCTTTGGCTTGCATTTTCATGTTTGAATGTATTTGATTTAATTAGCTTCTTAAATTTGATCCTTTGTTTGAATGTGTTTGACTTTCATTTTATTCAATTAGCTTTGAATGTTTGATTTCATTTGATTCAATTCATTGTTGAATGCATTTAGAATGCATTTGACTTTATTCAAAGCTTTGTTGAATGCATTTGACTTTAATTTGACTCAACTTTGTTTTAATGTGTTTGACTTTCATTTGATTCAATTAGGTTTGTTTGAATGTGTTTGACTTTCATTTAATTCAATTAGCTTTGTTTTGATGTGTTTGACTTTCATTTGATTCAATTAGCTTTGTAGAATGCATTTGACCTCATTTGATTCAATTAGCTTTGTTGAATGTATTAGACTTCAATATAATTCAAAAAGCTTTGTTTGAATGAGTTTGACTTCATTTAATTTAATTAGCTTTGTTTGAATGTGTTTGACTTTCATTTGATTGAATTAGCATAATTGAATGCATTTGGCTTGCATTTGAGTCATAAAAGCTTGTTTGAATGTGTTTGACTTTCATTTGAATCAATTAGCTTTGTTTGAATGTGTTTTACTTTCATTTGATTCAATTAGCATTGTTGAATGCATTTGGCTTTCATTTTATTCAATTAGCTTTGTTTGATTGTGTTTGACTTTCATTTGATTCAATTAGCTTTGTTTGAATGCATTTGACTTTTATTTGATTTAAAAAGCTTTGTTTGAATGTGTTTGACTTTCATTTGATTCAATTAGCATAATTAAATGCTTTTGGCTTGCATTTTTGTCATAAAGCTTGTTTGAATGTGTTTGACTTTCATTTGATTTAATTAGCTTTGTTTGAACGTGTTTAACTTAAATTTGATCCAAAAAGATTTGTTTGAATGTGTTTGACTTTCATTTGATTCAATTAGCTTTGTTTGAATGTGTTTGACTTTCATTTGGTTCAATTAGCTTTATTGAATGCATTAGACTTTCATTGGATTCAATTAGCTTTGTAGAATGCATTTGACATTATATTATTCCAAAAGCTTTGTTTAAATGGGTTTGACTTTCATTTGATTCAATTAGCTTTGTTGAATGCATTAGACTTTAACTTGATTCAAAAAGATTTATTTGATTGTGTTTGGCTTTCATTGGATTAAATTAGCTATGTTGGAATGTGTTTAACGTTCAGTTGATTCAATTAGCTTTGTAGAATGCATTTGAATTTCACTTGATTCATTTAGCTTTGTTGAATGCATTTTACTTTCATTTTATTAAAAAAGCTTTGTTTCAATGTGTTTGACTTTCATTTGATTTAATTAGCTTTGTTTGAATGTGTTTGATTTTCATTTGATTTAATTAGCTTTGTAGAATGCATTTGACTTTCATTTGATTCAATTAGCTTTGTTTGAATGTGTTTGACTTTCATTTGATTCAATTAGCTTTGTTTGATTGTGTGTTTGACTTTCATTTGATTCAATTAGCTTTGTAGAATGCATTTGACTTTCATTTTATTCAATTAGTTTTGTTGAATGCATTTGACTTTAATTTGATTCAAAAAGCTTTATTTGAATGTGTTTGATTTTTCATTTGAATTAATTAGCTTTGTAGAATGCATTTGACTTTCATTTGATTCAATTAGCTTTGTTTGAATGTGTTTGACTTTCATTTGATCAATTTGCTTTGTTTGAATGTGTTTCACTTTTAATTGATTTAATTAGCATTGTAGAATGCATTTGACATTAATTTTATTCGAAAAGCTTTGTTTGAATGGGTTTGACTTTAATTTGATTTAATTAGCTTTGTTTGATTGTGTTTGACTTAAATTTATTCATAAGTCTTGTTTGAATGTGTTTGACTTTAATTTGATTCAATTACATTTGTTGAATGCATTAGACTTTAATTTGATTTAAAAAGTTTATTTGAATGTGTTTGACTTTCATTGGATTCAATTAGCTTTGTAGAATGCATTTGACTTTCGTTTGATTCAATTAGCTTTGTTGAATGCATTTGACTTTAATTTGACTCAAAAACTTTGTTTTAATGTGTTTGACTTTCATTTGATTCAATTAGGTTTGTTTGAATGTGTTTGACTTTCATTTATTTCAATTAGCTTTGTTTTGATGTGTTTGACTTTCATTTGATTCAATTAGCTTTGTAGAATGCATTTGACCCTCATTTGATTCAATTAGCTTTGTTGAATGTATTAGACTTCAATATAATTCAAAAAGCTTTGTTTGAATGAGTTTGACTTCCATTTAATTTAATTAGCTTTGTTTGAATGTGTTTGACTTTCATTTGATTGAATTAGCATAATTGAATGCATTTGGCTTGCATTTGAGTCATAAAAGCTTGTTTGAATGTGTTTGACTTTCATTTGAATCAATTAGCTTTGTTTGAATGTGTTTTACTTTCATTTGATTCAATTAGCATTGTTGAATGCATTTGGCTTTCATTTTATTCAATTAGCTTTGTTTGATTGTGTTTGACCTTCATTTGATTCAATTAGCTTTGTTTGAATGCATTTGACTTTCATTTGATTTAAAAAGCTTTGTTTGAATGTGTTTGACTTTCATTTGATTCAATTAGCATAATTAAATGCTTTTGGCTTGCATTTTTGTCATAAACTTGTTTGAATGTGTTTGACTTTCATTTGATTTAATTAGCTTTGTTTGAATGTGTTTAACTTAAATTTGATCCAAAAAGCTTTGTTTGAATGTGTTTGACTTTCATTTTTTTCAATTAGCTTTGTTTGAATGTGTTTGACTTTCATTTGATTCAATTAGCATTGTTGATTGCATTTGGCTTTCATTTTATTCAATTAGCTTTGTTTGATTGTGTTTGACTTTCATTTGATTCAATTAGCTTTGTTTGAATGCATTTGACTTTTATTTGATTTAAAAAGCTTTGTTTGAATGTGTTTGACTTTCATTTTGATTCAATTAGCATAATTAAATGCTTTTGGCTTGCATTTTTGTCATAAAGCTTGTTTGAATGTGTTTGACTTTCATTTGATTTAATTAGCTTTGTTTGAACATGTTTAACTTAAATTTGATCCAAAAAGATTTGTTTGAATGTGTTTGACTTTCATTTGATTCAATTAGCTTTGTTTGAATGTGTTTGACTTTCATTTGGTTCAATTAGCTTTATTGAATGCATTAGACTTTCATTGGATTCAATTAGCTTTGTAGAATGCATTTGACAATTATATTATTCCAAAAGCTTTGTTTAAATGGGTTTGACTTTCATTTGATTCAATTAGCTTTGTTGAATGCATTAGACTTTAACTTGATTCAAAAAGATTTATTTGATTGTGTTTGGCTTTCATTGGATTAAATTAGCTATGTTGGAATGTGTTTAACGTTCAGTTGATTCAATTAGCTTTGTAGAATGCATTTGAATTTCACTTGATTCATTTAGCTTTGTTGAATGCATTTGACTTTCATTTTATTAAAAAAGCTTTGTTTCAATGTGTTTGACTTTCATTTGATTTAATTAGCTTTGTTTGAATGTGTTTGATTTTCATTTGATTTAATTAGCTTTGTAGAATGCATTTGACTTTCATTTGATTCAATTAGCTTTGTTTGAATGTGTTTGACTTTCATTTGATTCAATTAGCTTTGTTTGATTGTGTGTTTGACTTTCATTTGATTCAATTAGCTTTGTAGAATGCATTTGACTTTCATTTTATTCAATTAAGTTTTGTTGAATGCATTTGACTTTAATTTGATTTAATTTGATTTGATTGTGTTTGACTTAAATTTGATTCATAAGTCTTGTTTGAATGTGTTTGACTTTAATTTGATTCAATTACATTTGTTGAATGCATTAGACTTTAATTTGATTTAAAAAGCTTTATTTGAATGTGTTTGACTTTCATTGGATTCAATTAGCTTTGTTAGAATGTGTTTAACTTTCATTTGATTCTATTAGCTTTGTAGAATGCATTTGACTTTCGTTTGATTCAATTAGCTTTGTTGAATGCATTTGACTTTAATTTGACTCAAAAACTTTGTTTTAATGTGTTTGACTTTCATTTGATTCAATTAGGTTTGTTTGAATGTGTTTGACTTTCATTTAATTCAATTAGCTTTGTTTTGATGTGTTTGACTTTCATTTGATTCAATTAGCTTTGTAGAATGCATTTGACCCTCATTTGATTCAATTAGCTTTGTTGAATGTATTAGACTTCAATATAATTCAAAAACTTTGTTTTAATGTGTTTGACTTTCATTTGATTCAATTAGTTTGTTTGAATGTGTTTAACTTTCATTTAATTCAATTAGCTTTGTTTTGATGTGTTTGACTTTCATTTGATTCAATTAGCTTTGTAGAATGCATTTGACCCTCATTTGATTCAATTAGCTTTGTTGAATGTATTAGACTTCAATATAATTCAAAAAGCTTTGTTTGAATGAGTTTGACTTCCATTTAATTTAATTAGCTTTGTTTGAATGTGTTTGACTTTAATTTGATTCAATTAGCATAATTGAATGCATTTGGCTTGCATTTGAGTCATAAAGCTTGTTTGAATGTGTTTGACTTTCATTTGTTTCAATTAGCTTTGTTTGAATGTGTTTTACTTTCATTTGATTCAATTAGCTTTGTTTGATTGTGTGTTTGACTTTCATTTGATTCAATTAGCTTTGTAGAATGCATTTGACTTTCATTTTATTCAATTAGCTTTGTTGAATGCATTTGACTTTAATTTGATTCAAAAAGCTTTGTTTGAATGTGTTTGACTTTCATTTGATTTAATTAGCTTTGTAGAATGCATTTGACTTTCATTTGATTCAATTAGCTTTGTTTGAATGTGTTTGACTTTCATTTGATCCAATTTGCTTTGTTTGAATGTGTTTCAGTTTTAATTGATTTAATCAGCATTGTAAAATGCATTTGACATTTATTTTATTCAAAAAGCTTTGTTTGAATGGGTTTGACTTTAATTTGATTTAATTAGCTCTGTTTGATTGTGTTTGACTTAAATTTGATTCATAAGTCTTATTTGAATGTGTTTGTCTTTAATTTGATTCAATTACATTTGTTGAATGCATTAGACTTTAATTTGATTTAAAAAGCTTTATTTGAATGTGTTTGACTTTCATTGGATTCAATTAGCTTTGTTAGAATGTGTTTAACTTTCATTTGATTCTATTAGCTTTGTAGAATGCATTTGACTTTCGTTTGATTCAATTAGCTTTGTTGAATGCATTTGACTTTAATTTGACTCAGAAACTTTGTTTTAATGTGTTTGACTTTCATTTGATTCAATTAGGTTTGTTTGAATGTGTTTGACTTTCATTTAATTCAATTAGCTTTGTTTTGATGTGTTTGACTTTCATTTGATTCAATTAGCTTTGTAGAATGCATTTGACCCTCATTTGATTCAATTAGCTTTGTTGAATGTATTAGACTTCAATATAATTCAAAAAGCTTTGTTTGAATAAGTTTGACTTCCATTTAATTTAATTAGCTTTGTTTGAATGTGTTTGACTTTAATTTGATTCAATTAGCATAATTGAATGCATTTGGCTTGCATTTGAGTCATAAAGCTTGTTAGAATGTGTTTGACTTTCATTTGTTTCAATTAGCTTTGTTTGAATGTGTTTTACTTTCATTTGATTCAATTAGCATTGTTGAATGCATTTGGCTTTCATTTTATTCAATTAGCTTTGTTTGATTGTGTTTGACCTTCATTTGATTCAATTAGCTTTGTTTGAATGCATTTGACTTTCATTTGCTTTAAAAAGCTTTGTTTGAATGTGTTTGACTTTCATTTGATTCAATTAGCATAATTGAATGCATTTGGCTTGCATTTTAGTCATAAAGCTTGTTTGAATGTGTTTGACTTTCATTTGATTTAATTAGCTTTGTTTGAATGTGTTTAACTTAAATTGATCCAAAAAGCTTTGTTTTGAATGTGTTTGACTTTCATTTGATTCAATTAGCTTTGTTTGAATGTGTTTTGACTTTCATTTGATTCAATTAGCATTGTTGAATGCATTTGGCTTTCATTTTATTCAATTAGCTTTGTTTGATTGTGTTTGACTTTCATTTGATTCAATTAGCTTTGTTTGAATGCATTTGACTTTTATTTGATTTAAAAAGCTTTGTTTGAATGTGTTTGACTTTCATTTGATTCAATTAGCATAATTAAATGCTTTTGGCTTGCATTTTTGTCATAAAGCTTGTTTGAATGTGTTTGACTTTCATTTGATTTAATTAGCTTTGTTTGAACGTGTTTAACTTAAATTTGATCCAAAAGATTTGTTTGAATGTGTTTGACTTTCATTTGATTCAATTAGCTTTGTTTGAATGTGTTTGACTTTCATTTGGTTCAATTAGCTTTATTGAATGCATTAGACTTTCATTGGATTCAATTAGCTTTGTAGAATGCATTTGACAATTGCTTTGTTTAAATGGGTTTGACTTTCATTTGATTCAATTAGCTTTGAATGCATTAGACTTTAACTTGATTCAAAAAGATTTATTTGATTGTGTTTGGCTTTCATTGGATTAAATTAGCTATGTTGGAATGTGTTTAACGTTCAGTTGATTCAATTAGCTTTGTAGAATGCATTTGACAATTGCTTTGTTTATGGGTTTGACTTTCATTTGATTCAATTAGCTTGGTTGAATGCATTAGACTTTAACTTGATTCAAAAAAGATTTATTTGATTGTGTTTGGCTTTCATTGGATTAAATTAGCTATGTTGGAATGTGTTTAACGTTCAGTTGATTCAATTAGCTTTGTAGAATGCATTTGAATTTCACTTGATTCATTTAGCTTTGTTGAATGCATTTGACTTTCATTTTATTAAAAAGCTTTGTTTCAATGTGTTTGACTTTCATTTGATTTAATTAGCTTTGTTTGAATGTGTTTGATTTTCATTTGATTTAATTAGCTTTGTAGAATGCATTTGACTTTCATTTGATTCAATTAGCTTTGTTTGAATGTGTTTGACTTTATTTGATTCAATTAGCTTTGTTTGATTGTGTGTTTGACTTTCATTTGATTCAATTAGCTTTGTAGAATGCATTTGACTTTCATTTTATTCAATTAGCTTTGTTGAATGCATTTGACTTTAATTTGATTCAAAAAGCTTTGTTTGAATGTGTTTGACTTTCATTTGATTTAATTAGCTTTGTAGAATGCATTTGACTTTCATTTGATTCAATTAGCTTTGTTTGAATGTGTTTGACTTTCATTTGATCCAATTTGCTTTGTTTGAATGTGTTTCAGTTTTAATTGATTTAATTAGCATTGTAAAATGCATTTGACATTTATTTTATTCAAAAAGCTTTGTTTGAATGGGTTTGACTTTAATTTGATTTAATTAGCTCTGTTTGATTGTGTTTGACTTAAATTTGATTCATAAGTCTTGTTTGAATGTGTTTGTCTTTAATTTGATTCAATTACATTTGTTGAATGCATTAGACTTTAATTTGATTTAAAAGCTTTATTTGAATGTGTTTGACTTTCATTGGATTCAATTAGCTTTGTTAGAATGTGTTTAACTTTCATTTGATTCTATTAGCTTTGTAGAATGCATTTGACTTTCGTTTGATTCAATTAGCTTTGTTGAATGCATTTGACTTTAATTTGACTCAAAAACTTTGTTTTAATGTGTTTGACTTTCATTTGATTCAATTAGGTTTGTTAAAAATGTGTTTGACTTTCATTTAATTCAATTAGCTTTGTTTTGATGTGTTTGACTTTCATTTGATTCAATTAGCTTTGTAGAATGCATTTGACCCTCATTTGATTCAATTAGCTTTGTTGAATGTATTAGACTTCAATATAATTCAAAAAGCTTTGTTTGAATAAGTTTGACTTCCATTTAATTTAATTAGCTTTGTTTGAATGTGTTTGGATTTCATTTGATTCAATTATCATAATTGAATGCATTTGGCTTGCATTTGAGTCATAAAGCTTGTTTGAATGTGTTGACTTTCATTTGAATCAATTAGCTTTGTTTGAATGTGTTTTACTTTCATTTGATTCAATTAGCATTGTTGAATGCATTTGGCTTTCATTTTATTCAATTAGCTTTGTTTGATTGTGTTTGACCTTCATTTGATTCAATTAGCTTTGTTAGAATGCATTTGACTTTCATTTGCTTTAAAAA
>NW_018744952.1:0-26415 GCF_001683475.1 Chenopodium quinoa | reverse complement strand
ATTAGGTTTGTTTGAATGTGTTTTACTTCCATTTGATTCAATTAGCTTTGCAGAATGCATTTGACTTTCATTTGATACACATAGCTTTGTTTGAATGTTTTGACTTTCATTTGATTTAATTAGGTTTTTTAGATGTTTTTGACTTTCATTTGATTTAATTAGCTTTGTTGAATGCATTTGACTTTCATTTGATTCAAAAAGCTCTGTTGGAATGTGTTTGACTTACATTTGATTCAATTAACTTTGTTTGAATGTGTTTGACTTTCATTTGATTCAATTAGCTTTCTTAAATGCATTTGACCTTCATTTGATTCAAAAAGCTCTTTTTGAATGTGTTTGACTTTCATTTTATTCAATTAGCTCTGTTTGAATGTGTTTGACTTTCATTTGATTCAATTAGGTTTGTTTGAATGTGTTTGACATTCTTTTGATTTAATTAGCGTTGTTTGAATGTGTTTGACTTTCATCTGATTCAATTAGCTTTTTGAATGAATTTGACTTTCATTTGATTTAAATAGCTTTGTTTGAATGTGCTTGACTTTCATTTGATTCAATTGGCTTTGTTCGAATGTTTTTGACTTTCATTTGATTCAATTAACTTTATAGAATGCATTTGACTTTCATTTGATTTAAATAGGTTTTTTTTAATGTTTTTGACTTTCATTTGATTCAATTAGTTTTGTTTGAATGTGTTTGACTTTCATTTGATTCAATTAGCATTGTAGATTTTGTAGATTGCATTTGACCTTCATTTGATTCAAAAAGAACTTTTTGAATGTGTTTTGACTTTCATTTAATTCAATTAGCTCTGTTTGAATGTCTTTGACTTTCATTTTATTCACTTAAGTTTGTTTGAATGTGTTTTACTTTGATTTGATTCATTTAGCTTTGTTTGACTGTGTTTGACTTTCATTTGATTCAAATAGTTTTGTTTGAATGTGTTTGACTTTTATTGATTTTATTTGAATTTTTTAGATGTTTTACTTTCATTTGATTGAATTAGATTTGTAGAATACATTTGACTTTCATTTGATTCAAATAGGTTTGTCTGAATGTGTTTGACTTTCATTTGATTTAATTAGATTTTTTTAGATGTTTTTGACTTTCATTTGATTCAATGAGCTTTGTTGAATGCATTTGACTTTCATTTGATTCAAAAAGCTTTGTTTGAATGTGTTTGACTTTCATTGGATTCAATTGGCTTTGTTCGAATGTTTTTTACTTCCATTTGATTCAATTAGCTTTGTAGAATGCATTTGACTTTCATTTGATACAAATAGCTTTGTTTGAATGTGTTTGACTTTCATTTGATTGAATTAGGTTTTTTAGATGTTTTTTACTTTCATTTGATTTAATTAGCTTTGTTGAATGCATTTGACTTTCACTTGATTCAAAAAGCTTTGTTGGAATGTGTTTGACTTACATTTGATTCAATTAACTTGTTTGAATGTGTTTGACTTTCATTTGATTCAATTAGCTTTCTTAATGCATTTGACCTTTATTTGATTCAAAAAGCTCTTTTTGAATGTGTTTGACTTTCATTTGATTCTATTAGGTTTGCTTGAATGTGTTTATCTTTCATTTGATTCAATTAGCTTTGTAGATTGCATTTTACTTTCATTTAGTTCAAATAGCTTTTTTTGAATGTTTGACTTTCATTTGATTTAATTAGCTTTTTTTAAATGTGTTTGACTTTCATTTGATTTATTAGATTTTTTTAGAAGTTTTTGACTTTCATTTGATTCAAAAAGCTTTTTGAATGTGTTTGACTTTCATTTTATTCAATTAGCTCTTTGAATGTGTTTGACTTTCATTTGATTCAATTAGGTTTGTTTGAATGTGTTTGACTTTCTTTTGATTTAATTAGCGTTGTTTGAATGTGTTTGACTTTCATTTGATTCAAAAAGCTTTGTTAGAATGTGTTTGACTTTCATTTGATTCAATTGGCTTTGTTCGAATTTTTAGACTTTCATTTGATTCAATTAGCTTTGTAGAATGCATTTGACTTTCATTTGATTCAAAAAGCTTTGTTAGAATGTGTTTGACTTTCATTTGATTTAATTAGGTTTTTTTTTTAATGTTTTTGACTTTCATTTGATTCAATTTGTTTTGTTTGAATGTGTTTGACTTTCATTTGATTCAATTAGCTTTGTAGATTTTGTAGATTGCATTTGACCTTCATTTGATTCAAAAAGCTCTTTTTGAATGTGTTTTGACTTTCATTTAATTCAATTAGCTCTGTTTGAATGTCTTTGACTTTCATTTTTATTCAATTTGGTTTGTTTGAATGTGTTTTACTTTGATTTGATTCAATTAGCTTAGTTTGAATGTGTTTGACCTTTTATTGATTTAATTTGAATTTTAAGATGTTTTTACTTTCATTTGATTCAATTAGATTTGTAGAATACATTTGACTTTCATTTGATTCAAATAGGTTTGTCTGAATGTGTTTGACTTTCTTTGATTTAATTAGATTTTTTTAGATGTTTTTGACTTTTGTTTGATTCAATTAGCTTTGTTGAATGCATTTGTGTTTTATTTGATTCAAAAAGCTCTGTTTGAATGTGTTTGACTTACATTTGATTCAATTAGCTTTGTTTTAATGTGTTTGACTTTCATTTGATTCAATTAGCTTTGTAGATTGCATTTCACCTTCATTTGATTCAAAAAGCTCTATTTGAATGTGTTTGACTTTCATTTGATTCAATTAGCTCTTTGAATGTGTTTGACTTTCATTTGATTCAATTAGCTTTGTTAAATGCATTTGACTTTCATTTGATTCAAAAGCTTTGTTTGAATGTGTTTGACTTTCATTTGATTCAATTAGCTCTGTTTGAATGTTTTGACGTTCATTCGATTCTATTAGGTTTGTTTGAATGTGTTTAACTATCATTTGATTCAATTAGCTTTGTAGATTGCATTTTACTTTCATTTAGTTCAAATAGCTTTGTTTGAATGTTTTGACTTTCATTTGATTTAATTAGCTTTTTTTTAATGTGTTTGACTTTCATTTGATTTAATTAGATTTTTTTAGATGTTTTGACTTTCATTAGATTCAATTAGCTTTGTTGAATGCATTTGACTTTCATTTGATTCAAAAGCTTTGTTTGAATGTGTTTGACTTTCATTGGATTCAATTGGCTTTGTTCGAATGTTTTTTACTTCCATTTGATTCAATTAGCTTTGTAGAATGCATTTGACTTTCATTTGATACAAATAGCTTTGTTTGAGTGTGTTTGACTTTCATTTGATTTAATTAGCTTTGTTTGAATGTGTTTGACTTTCATTTGATTTAATTAGATTTTTTTAGATGTATTTGTCTTTCATTTGATTCAATTAGCTTTTTAAATGCATTTGACTTTCATTTGATTCAAAAAGCTTTGTTTGAATGTGTTTGACTTTCATTTGATTCAATTGGCTTTGTTCGAATGTTTTCGATTTTCATTTGATTCAATTAGCTTTGTAGAATACATTTGACTTTCATTTGATACAAATAGCTTTGTTTGAATGTGTTTGACTTTCATTTGATTTAATTAGGTTTTTTTTGATGTTTTTGACTTTCATTTGATTCAATTAGCTTTGTTGAATGCATTTGACTTTCATTTGATTCAAAAAGCTCTGTTTGAATGTGTTTGACTTACATTTGATTCAATTAGCTTTGTTTGAATGTTTGACTTTCATTTTTCAATTAGCTTTCTTAAATGCATTTCACCTTCATTTGATTCAAAAAGCTCTTTTTGAATGTGTTTGACTTTCATTTATTCAATTAGCTCTTTTGAATGTTTAACTTTCATTTGATTCAATTAGGTTTGTTTGAATGTGTTTGACTTTCTTTTGATTTAATTAGCGTTGTTTGAATGTGTTTGACTTTCATCTGATTCAATTAGCTTTGTTGAATGAATTTGACTTTCATTTGATTTAAATAGCTTTGTTGAATGTGCTTGACTTTCATTTGATTCAATTGGCTTTGTTCGAATGTTTTTGACTTTCATTTGATTTAATTAACTTTGTAGAATGCATTTGACTTTCATTTGATTCAAAAAGCTTTGTTAGAATGTGTTTGACTTTCATTTGATTTAATTAGGTTTTTTTTAATGTTTTTTACTTTCATTTGATTCAATTTGTTTTGTTTGAATTCGTTAGACTTTCATTTGATTCAATTAGCTTTGTAGATTGCATTTGAACTTAATTTGATTCAAAAAGCTCTTTTTGAATGTGTTTGACTTACATTTGATCCAATTAGCTTTGTTTGAATGTGTTTGAATTTCATTTGATTCAATTTGGTTTGTTTGAATGTGTTTTTACTTTGATTTGATTCATTTAGCTTTGTTTGAAAGTGTTTGACTTTCATTTGATTCATATAGTTTTTTTGAATGTGTTTAACCTTTTATTGATTTAATTTGAATTTTTGAGATGTTTTTACATTGATTTGATTCAATTAGATTTGTGGAATACATTTGACTTTCATTTGATTCAAATAGGTTTGTCTGAATGTGTTTGACTTTTTTTTGATTTAATTAGATTTTTTAGATGTTTTTGACTTTAGTTTGATTCAATTAGCTTTGTTGAATGAATTTGACTTTCGTTTGATTTAAATAGCTTGTTTGAATGTGCTTGACTTTCATTTGATTCAATTGGCTTTGTTCGAATGTTTTTGACTTTCATTTGATTCAATTAACTTTGTAGAATGCATTTGACTTTCATTTGATTCAAAAAGCTTTGTTAGAATGTGTTTGACTTTCATTTAATTTAATTAGGTTTTTTTAATGTTTTGACTTTCATTTGATTCAATTGTTTTGTTTGAATTCGTTAGACTTTCATTTGATTTAATTAGCTTTGTAGATTGCATTTGACTTCATTTGATTCAAAAAGCTCTTTTTGAATGTGTTTTAGTTTCATTTGATTCAATTAGCTTTGTTTGAATGTGTTTGACTTTCATTTGATTCAATTTGGTTTGTTTGAATGTGTTTTACTTTGATTTGATTCAATTAGCTTTGTTTGAAAGTGTTTGACTTTCATTTGATTCATATATTTTGTTTGAATGTGTTTAACCTTTTATTGATTAATTTTTTTAGATGTTTACATTCATTTGATTCAATTAGATTTGTAGAATACATTTAACTTTCATTAGATTCAAATAGGTTTGTCTGAATGTGTTTGACTTTTTTTTGATTTAATTAGATTTTTTAGATGTTTTGACTTTTGTTTGATTCAATTAGCTTTGTTGAATGAATTTGACTTTCATTTGATTTAAATAGCTTGTTTGAAATGTCTTGACTTTCATTTGATTCAATTGGTTTTGTTCGAATGTTTTTGACTTTCATTTGATTCAATTAACTTTGTAGAATGCATTTGACTTTCATTTGATTCAAAAAGCTTTGTTAGAATGTGTTTGACTTTCATTTGATTTAATTAGGTTTTTTTTAATGTTTTTGACTTTCATTTGATTCAATTAGTTTTGTTTGAATGTGTTTGACTTTCATTTGATTCAATTAGCTTTGTTGAATGCATTTGACTTTAATTTGATTCAAAAAGCTCTGCTTGAATGTTCTGACTTACATTTGATTCAATTAGCTTTGTTTGAATGTGTTTGACTTTCATTTGATTTAATTAGCTTTGTAGAATGCATTTGACTTTCATTTAATTCAAATTGCTTTGTTTGAATTTGTTTGACTTGATTTGATTTAATTAGCTTTGTTTGAATGTGTTTTGACTTTTATTTGATTTACTTATATTTTTTTAGATGTTTTTGACTTTCATTTGATTCAATTAGCTTTGTTAAATGCATTTGACTTTCATTTGATCCAAAAAGCTTTGTTTGAATGTGTTTGACTTTCATTTGATTCAATTAGCTCTGTTTGAATGTGTTTGACTTCATTTGATTCTATTAGGTTTGCTTGAATGTGTTTAACTTTCATTTGATTCAATTAGCTTTGTAGATTGCATTTTACTTTCATTAAGTTCAAATAGCTTTTTTTGAATGTGTTTGACTTTCATTTGATTTTATTAGCTTTTTTTAATGTGTTTGACTTTCATTTGATTTAATTAGATTTTTTTAGAATTTTTTTACTTTCATTTGATTCAATTAGCTTTGTTGAATGCATTTGACTTTCATTTGATTCAAAAAGCTTTGTTTGAATGTGTTTGACTTTCATTGGATTCAATTGGCTTTGTTCGAATGTTTTTTACTTCCATTTGATTCAATTAGCTTTGTAGAATGCGTTTGACTTTCATTTGATTCATATAGCTTTGTTTGAATGTGTTTGACTTTCATTTTATTTAATTAGGTTTTTTTAGATGTTTTTGAATTTCATTTGATTCAATTAGTTTTGTTTGAATGTGTTTGACTTTCATTTAATTTGATTAGCTTTGCAGATTGCATTTGACCTTCATTTGATTCAAAAAGCTCTTTTTGAATGTGTTTTGACTTTCATATGATTCAATTAGCTCTGTTTTGAATGTGTTTGACTTTCATTTGATTCAATTAGGTTTGTTTGAATGTGTTTGACTTTCATTTGATTCAATTAGCTTTGTTGGAATGTTTTTTACTTTCATTGATTGATTTAGCTTTGTAGAATGCATTGACTTTCATTTGATACAAATAGCTTTGTTTGAATGTGTTTTACTTTCATATGATTTAATTAGGTTTTTTAGATGTTTTTGACTTTCATTTGATTCAATTAGCTTTGTTGAATGCATTTGACTTTCATTTGATTCAAAAAGCTTTGTTTGAATGTGTTTGACTTACATTTGATTCAATTAGCTTTGTTTGAATGTGTTTGACTTTCATTTGATTCAATTAGCTTTGTAGAATGCATTTGTCTTTCATTTAATTCAAATAGCTTTGTTTGAATTTGTTTGACTTTGATTTGATTTAATTAGCTTTGTTTGAATGTGTTTGACTTTTATTTAATTTTATTGGATTTTTTTAGATGTTTTTGACTTTCATTTGATTCAATTAGCTTTGTTATATGCATTTGACTTTCATTTGATTCAAAAAGCTTTGTTTGAATGTGTTCGACTTTCATTTGATTTAATTAGCTCTGTTTGAATGTGTTTGACTTTCATTTGATTCTATTAGGTTTGCTTGAATGTGTTTATCTTTCATTTGATTCAATTAGCTTTGTAGATTGCATTTTACTTTCATTTAGTTCAAATAGCTTTTTTTGAATGTGTTTGACTTTCTTTTGATTTAATTAGCTTTTTTTAAATGTGTTTGACTTTCATTTGATTTAATTAGATTTTTTTTAGAAGTTTTTGACTTTCATTTGATTCAAAAAGCTCTTTTTGAATGTGTTTGACTTTCATTTTATTCAATTAGCTCTGTTTGAATGTGTTTGACTTTCATTTGATTCAATTAGGTTTGTTTGAATGTGTTTGACTTTCTTTTGATTTAATTAGCGTTGTTTGAATGTGTTTGACTTTCATCTAATTCAATTAGCTTTGTTGAATGAATTTGACTTTCATTTGATTCAAAAAGCTTTGTTAGAATGTGTTTGACTTTCATTTGATTCAATTGGCTTTGTTCGAATGTTTTACTCTTTCATTTGATTCAATTTGCTTTGTAGAATGCATTTGACTTTCATTTGATTCAAAAAGCTTTGTTAGAAAGTGTTTGACTTTCATTTGATTTAATTAGGTTTTTTTTAATGTTTTTGACTTTCATTTGATTCAATTTGTTTTGTTTGAATGTGTTTGACTTTCATTTGATTCAATTAGCTTTGTAGATTTTGTAGATTGCATTTGACCTTCATTTGATTCAAAAAGCTCTTTTTGAATGTGTTTTGACTTTCATTTAATTCAATTAGCTCGGTTTGAATGTATTTGACTTTCATTTTATTCAATTTTGTTTGTTTGAATGTGTTTTACTTTGATTTGATTCAATTAGCTTTGTTTGAATGTGTTTGACCTTTTATTGATTTAATTTGAATTTTTAAGATGTTTTTACTTTCATTTGATTCAATTAGATTTGTAGAATACATTTGACTTTCATTTGATTCAAATAGGTTTGTCTGAATGTGTTTGACTTTCTTTTGATTTTAATTAGATTTTTTTTAGATGTTTTTGACTTTTGTTTGATTCAATTAGCTTTGTTGAATGCTTTTGAGTTTTATTTGATTCAAAAAGCTCTGTTTGAATGTGTTTGACTTACATTTGATTCAATTAGCTTTGTTTTAATGTGTTTGACTTTCTTTTGATTCAATTAGCTTTGTAGATTGCATTTGACCTTCATTTGATTCAAAAAGCTCTATTTGAATGTGTTTGACTTTCATTTGATTCAATTAGCTCAGTTTGAATGTGTTTGACTTTCATTTGATTCAATTAGCTTTGTTAAATGCATTTGACTTTCATTTGATTCAAAAAGCTTTGTTTGAATGTGTTTGACTTTCATTTGATTCAATTAGCTCTGTTTGAATGTGTTTGACTTTCATTCGATTCTATTAGGTTTGTTTGAATGTGTTTTAACTTTCATTTGATTCAATTAGCTTTGTAGATTGCATTTTACTTTCATTTAGTTCAAATAGCTTTGTTTGAATGTATTTGACTTTCATTTGATTTAATTAGCTTTTTTGAATATGTTTGACTTTCATTTGATTTAATTAGATTTTTTTAGATGTTTTTGACTTTCATTTGATTCAATTAGCTTTGTTGAATGCATTTGACTTTCATTTGATACACATAGCTTTGTTTGAATGTGTTTGACTTTCATTTGATTTAATTAGGTTTTTTAGATGTTTTTGACTTTCTTTTGATTTAATTAGCTTTGTTGAATGCATTTGACTTTCATTTGATTCAAAAAATCTGTTGGAATGTGTTTGACTTACATTTGATTCAATTAACTTTGTTTGAATGTGTTTGATTTTCATTTGATTCAATTAGCTTTCTTAAATGCATTTGACCTTCATTTGATTCAAAAAGCTCTTTTGAATGTGTTTGACTTTCATTTTATTCAATTAGCTCTATTTGAATGTGTTTGACTTTCATTTGATTCAATTAGGTTTGTTTGAATGTGTTTGACATTCTTTTGATTTAATTAGCGTTGTTTGAATGTGTTTGACCTTCATCTAATTCAATTAGTTTTGTTTGAATGAATTTGACTTTCATTTGATTTAAATAGCTTTGTTTGAATGTGCTTGACTTTCATTTGATTCAATTGGCTTTGTTCGAATGTTTTTGACTTTCATTTGATTCAATTAACTTTGTAGAATGCATTTGACTTTCATTTGATTTAATTAGGTTTTTTTTAATGTTTTTTGACTTTCATTTGATTCAATTAGTTTTGTTTGAATGTGTTTGACTTTCATTTGATTCAATTAGCTTTGTAGATTTTGTAGATTGCATTTGACTTTCATTTGATTCAAAAAGAACTTTTTGAATGTGTTTTGACTTTCATTTAATTCAATTAGCTCTGTTTGAATGTCTTTGACTTTCATTTTATTCAATTAAGTTTGTTTGAATGTGTTTTACTTTGATTTGATTCATTTAGCTTTGTTTGACTGTGTTTGACTTTCATTTGATTCAATTAGCTTTGTAGATTTTGTAGATTGCATTTGACTTTCATTTGATTCAAAAATAACTTTTTGAATGTGTTTTGACTTTCATTTAATTCAATTAGCTCTGTTTGAATGTCTTTGACTTTCATTTTATTCAATTAAGTTTGTTTGAATGTGTTTTACTTTGATTTGATTCATTTAGCTTTGTTTGACTGTGTTTGACTTTCATTTGATTCAAATAGTTTTGTTTGAATGTGTTTGACCTTTTATTGATTTTATTTGAATTTTTTAGATGTTTTTACTTTCATTTGATTGAATTAGATTTGTAGAATACATTTGACTTTCATTTGATTCAAATAGGTTTGTCTGAATGTGTTTGACTTTCATTTGATTTAATTAGATTTTTTAGATGTTTTTGACTTTCATTTGATTCAATGAGCTTTGTTGAATGCATTTGACTTTCATTTGATTCAAAAAGCTCTGCTTGAATGTGACTGACTTACATTTGATTCAATTAGCTTTGTTTGAATGTGTTTGACTTTCATTTGATTCAATTAGATTTATAGAATGCATTTGACTTTCATTTGATACAAATAGCTTTGTTTGAATGTGTTTGACTTTCATTTGATTGAATTAGGTTTTTTAGATGTTTTTTACTTTCATTTGATTTAATTAGCTTTGTTGAATGCATTTGACTTTCATTTGATTCAAAAAGCTCTGTTGGAATGTGTTTAACTTACATTTGATTCAATTAACTTTGTTTGAATGTGTTTGACTTTCATTTGATTCAATTAGCTTTCTTAAATGCATTTGACCTTCATTTGATTCAAAAAGCTCTTTTTGAATGTGTTTGACTTTCATTTTATTCAATTAGCTCTGTTTGAATGTGTTTGACTTTCATTTGATTTAATTAGGTTTGTTTGAATGTGTTTGACTTTCTTTTGATTTAATTAGCGTTGTTTGAATGTGTTTGACTTTCATCTAATTCAATTAGCTTTGTTGAATGAATTTGACTTTCATTTGATTTAAATAGCTTTGTTTGAATGTGCTTGACTTTCATTTGATTCAATTGGCTTTGTTCGAATGTTTTTTACTTTCATTTGATTCAATTAACTTTGTAGAATGCAATTGACTTTCATTTGATTTAATTAGGTTTTTTTTAATGTTTTTGACTTTCATTTGATTCAATTAGTTTTGTTTGAATGTGTTTGAGTTTCATTTGATTCAATTAGCTTTGTAGATTTTGTAGATTGCATTTGACCTTCATTTGATTCAAAAAGCACTTTTTGAATGTGTTTTGACTTTCATTTCATTCAATTAGCTCTGTTTGAATGTCTTTGACTTTCATTTTATTCTATTAGGTTTTGTTTGAATGTGTTTTACTTTGATTTGATTCAATTAGCTTTGTTTGACTGTGTTTGACTTTCATTTGATTCAAATAGTTTTGTTTGAATGTGTTTGACCTTTTATTGATTACATTTGAACTTTTTTAGATGTTTTTACTTTCATTTGATTCAATTAGATTTGTAGAATACATTTGACTTTCATTTGATTCAAATAGGTTTGTCTGAATGTGTTTGACTTTCATTTGATTTAATTAGATTTTTTTAGATGTTTTTGACTTTTGTTTGATTCAATTAGCTTTGTTGAATGCATTTGAGTTTTATTTGATTCAAAAAGCTCTGTTTGAATGTGTTTGACTTACATTTGATTCAATTAGCTTTGTTTTAAATGTGTTTGACTTTCATTTGATTCAATTAGCTTTGTAGATTGCATTTCACCTTCATTTGATTCAAAAAGCTCTATTTGAATGTGTTTGACTTTCATTTGCTTCAATTAGCTCTGTTTGAATGTGTTTGACTTTCATTTGATTCAATTAGCTTTCTTAAATGCATTTGACTTTCATTTGATTCAAAAAGCTTTGTTTGAATGTGTTTGACTTTCATTTGATTCAATTAGCTCTGTTTGAATGTGTTTGACGTTCATTCGATTCTATTAGGTTTGTTTGAATGTGTTTAACTATCATTTGATTCAATTAGCTTTGTAGATTGCATTTTACTTTCGTTTAGTTCAAATAGCTTTGTTTGAATGTGTTTGACTTTCATTTGATTTAATTAGCTTTTTTTGAATGTGTTTGACTTTCATTTGATTTAATTAGATTTTTTTTTAGATGTTTTTTACTTTCATTAGATTCAATTAGCTTTGTTGAATGCATTTGACTTTCATTTGATTCAAAAAGCTTTGTTTGAATGTGTTTGACTTTCATTGGATTCAATTGGCATTGTTCGAATGTTTTTTACTTCCATTTGATTCAATTAGCTTTTTAGAATGCATTTGACTTTCATTTGATACAAATAGCTTTGTTTGAGTGTGTTTGACTTTCATTTGATTTAATTAGCTTTGTTTGAATGTGTTTGACTTTCATTTGATTTAATTAGATTTTTTAAGATGTATTTGTCTTTCATTTGATTCAATTAGCTTTGTTAAATGCATTTGACTTTCATTTGATTCAAAAAGCTTTGTTTGAATGTGTTTGACTTTCATTTTATTCAATTGGCTTTGTTCGAATGTTTTCGATTTTCATTTGATTCAATTAGCTTTGTAGAATGCATTTGACTTTCATTTGATACTAATAGCTTTGTTTGAATGTGTTTGACTTTCATTTGATTTAATTAGGGTTTTTTTGATGTTTTTGACTTTCATTTGATTCAATTAGCTTTGTTGAATGCATTTGACTTTCATTTGATTCAAAAAGCTCTGTTTGAATGTGTTTGACTTACATTTGATTCAATTAGCTTTGTTTGAATGTGTTTGACTTTCATTTGATTCAATTAGCTTTTTTAAATGCATTTGACCTTCATTTGATTCAAAAAGCTCTTTTTGAATATGTTTGACTTTCATTTTATTCAATTAGCTCTTTTTGAATGTGTTTAACTTTCATTTGATTCAATTAAGTTTGTTTGAATGTGTTTGACTTTCTTTTGATTTAATTAGCGTTGTTTGAATGTGTTTGACTTTCATCTGATTCAATTAGCTTTGTTGAATGAATTTGACTTTCATTTAATTTAAATAGCTTTGTTTGAATGTGCTTGACTTTCATTTGATTCAATTGGCTTTGTTCGAATGTTTTTGACTTTCATTTGATTCAATTAACTTTGTAGAATGCATTTCACTTTCATTTGATTCAAAAAGCTTTGTTAGAATGTGTTTGACTTTCATTTGATTAAATTAGGTTTTTTTTAATGTTTTTGACTTTCATTTGATTCAATTTGTTTTGTTTGAATTCGTTAGACTTTCATTTGATTCAATTAGCTTTGTAGATTGCATTTGAACTTCATTTGATTCAAAAAGCTCTTTTTGAATGTGTTTGACTTTCATTTGATTCAATTAGCTCTGTTTGAATGTGTTTGACTTTCATTTGATTCAATTTGGTTTGTTTAAATATGTTTTACTTTGATTTGATTCATATAGTTTTGTTTGAATGTGTTTAACCTTTTATTGATTTAATTTGAATTTTTTAGATGTTTTTACATTCATTTTATTCAATTAGATTTGTAGAATACATTTGACTTTCATTTGATTCAAATAGGTTTGTCTGAATGTGTTTGACTTTCTTTTGATTTAATTAGGTTTTTTTAGATGTTTTTTTACTTTTGTTTGATTCAATTAGCTTTGTTGAATGCATTTGAGTTTTATTTGATTCAAAAAGCTCTGTTTGAATGTGTTTGACTTACATTTGATTCAATTAGCTTTGTTTTAATGTGTTTGACTTTCATTTGATTCAATTAGCTTTGTAGATTGCATTTGACCTTCATTTGATTCAAAAAGCTCTATTTGAATGTGTTTTGACTTTCATTTGATTCAATTAGCTCTGTTTGAATGTGTTTGACTTTCATTTGATTCAATTAGCTTTGTTAAATGCATTTGACTTTCATTTGATTCAAAAAGCTTTGTTTGAATGTGTTTGACTTTAATTTGATTCAATTAGCTCTGTTTGAATGTGTTTGACGTTCATTTCGATTCAATTAGGTTTGTTTGAATGTGTTTAACTTTCATTTGATTCAATTAGCTTTGTAGATTGCATTTTACTTTCATTTAGTTCAAATAGCTTTGTTTGAATGTGTTTGACTTTCATTTGATTTAATTAGCTTTTTTTGAATGTGTTTGACTTTCATTTGATTTAATTAGATTTTTTTAGATGTTTTTGACATTCATTTGATTCAATTAGCTTTGTTGAATGCATTTGACTTTCATTTGATTCAAAAAGCTTTGTTTGAATGTGTTTGACTTTCATTGTATTCAATTGGCTTTGTTCGAATGTTTTTTACTTCCATTTGATTCAATTAGCTTTGTAGAATGCATTTGACTTTCATTTGACACAAATAGCTTTGTTTGAATGTGTTTTGACTTTCATTTGATTTAATTAGGTTTTTTAGATGTTTTTTACTTTCATTTGATTTAATTAGCTTTGTTGAATGCATTTGACTTTCATTTGATTCAATTAGCTCCGTTTGAATGTGTTTGTCTTACATTTGATTTAATTAGCTTTGTTGAATGCATTTTACTTTCATTTGATTCAAATAGTTTTGTTTGAATATGTTAGACCTTTTATTGATTTAATTTGAATTTTTTAGATGTTTTTTACTTTCATTTGAGTGAATTAGATTTGTAGAATGCATTTGACTTTCATTTGATTCAAAATATCTTTGTCTGAACATGTTTGACTTTCATTTGATTTAATTAGACTTTTTTAGATGTTTTTGACTTTCATTTGATTCAATTAGCTTTGTTGAATGCATTTGACTTTCATTTGATTCAAAAAGCTTTGCTTGAATGTGACTGACTTACATTTGATTCAATTAGCTTTGTTTGAATGTGTTTGACTTTCATTTGATTCAATTAGCTTTATAGAATGCATTTGACTTTCATTTAATTCAAATAGCTTTGTTTGAATTTGTTTGACATTGATTGGATTTAATTAGCTTTGTTTGAATGTGTTTAACTTTTATTTGATTTAATTAGATTTTTTTATATGTTTTTGACTTTCTTTTGATTCAATTAGCTTTGTTAAATGCATTTGACTTTCATTTGATTCAAAAAGCTCTATTTGAATGTGTTGTACTTTCATTTGATTCAATTAGCTCTGTTTGAATGTGTTTGACTTTCATTTGATTCAATTAGCTTTGTTAAATGCATTTGACTTTCATTTGATTCAAAAAGCTTTGTTTGACTGTGTTTGACTTTCATTTGATTCAATTAGCTCTGTTTGAATGTGTTTGACGTTCATTCGATTCTATTAGGTTTGTTTGAATGTGTTTAACTTTCATTTGATTCAATTAGCTTTGTAGATTGCATTTTACTTTCATTTAGTTCAAATAGCTTTGTTTGAATGTGTTTGACTTTCATTTGATTTAATTAGCTTTTTTTGAATGTGTTTGACTTTCATTTGATTTAATTAGATTTTTTTAGATGTTTTTGACTTTCATTTGATTTAATTAGATTTGTTGAATGCATTTGACTTTCATTTGATTCAAGAAGCTTTGTTTGAATGTGTTTGACTTTCATTGGATTCAATTGGCTTTGTTCGAATGTTTTTTACTTCCATTTGATTCAATTAGCTTTGTAGAATGCATTTGACTTTCATTTGACACAAATAGCTTTGTTTGAATATGTTTGACTTTCATTTGATTTAATTAGGTTTTTTTAGATGTTTTTGACTTTCATTTGATTTAATTAGCTTTGTTGAATGCATTTGACTTTCATTTGATTCAATTAGCTCCGTTTGAATGTGTTTGTATTACATTTGATTTAATTAGCTTTGTTAAATGCATTTTACTTTCATTTGATTCAAATAGTTTTGTTTGAATATGTATGACCTTTTATTGATTTAATTTGAATTTTTTAGATGTTTTTTACTTTTATTTGAGTGAATTAGATTTGTAGAATGCATTTGACTTTCATTTGATTCAAATATCTTTGTCTGAACATGTTTCACTTTCATTTGATTTAATTAGATTTTTTTAGATGTTTTTGACTTTCATTTGATTCAATTAGCTTTGTTGAATGCATTTGACTTTCATTTGATTCAAAAAGCTCTGCTTGAATGTGACTGACTTACATTTGATTCAATTAGCTTTGTTTGAATGTGTTTGACTTTCATTTGATTCAATTAGATTTATAGAATGCATTTGACTTTCATTTAATTCAAATAGCTTTGTTTGAATTTGTTTGACATTGATTGGATTTAATTAGCTTTTTTTGAATGTGTTTAACTTTTATTTGATTTAATTAGATTTTTTTAGATGTTTATGACTTTCATTTGATTCAATTAGCTTTGTTAAATGCATTTGACTTTCATTTGATTCAAAAAGCTCTATTTGAATGTGTTTGACTTTCATTTGATTCAATTAGCTCTGTTTGAATGTGTTTGACTTTCATTTGATTCAATTAGCTTTGTTAAATGCATTTGACTTTCATTTGATTCAAAAAGCTTTGTTTGAATGTGTTTGACTTTCATTTGATTCAATTAGCTCTGTTTGAATGTGTTTGACGTTCATTCGATTCTATTAGGTTTGTTTGAATGTGTTTAACTTTCATTTGATTCAATTAGCTTTGTAGATTGCATTTTACTTTCATTTAGTTCAAATAGCTTTGTTTGAATGTGTTTGACTTTCATTTGATTTAATTAGCTTTTTTTGAATGTGTTTCACTTTCATTTGATTTAATTAGATTTTTTTAGATGTTTTTGACTTTCATTTGATTCAATTAGTTTTGTTGAATGCATTTGACTTTCATTTGATTCAAGAAGCTTTGTTTGAATGTGTTTGACTTTCATTGGATTCAATTGGCTTTGTTCGAATGTTTTTTACTTCCATTTGATTCAATTAGCTTTGTAGAATGCATTTGACTTTCATTTGACACAAATAGCTTTGTTTGAATGTGTTTGACTTTCATTTGATTTAATTAGGTTTTTTAGATGTTTTTGACTTTCATTTGATTTAATTAGCTTTGTTGAATGCATTTGACTTTCATTTGATTCAATTAGCTCCGTTTGAATGTGTTTGTATTACATTTGATTCAATTAACTTTGTTTGAATGTGTATGACTTTCATTTGACTTAATTAGCTTTCTTTGCATTTGACCTTCATTTGATTCAAAAAGCTCTTTTTGAATGAGTTTGACTATCATTTTATTCAATAAGCTCTGTTTGAATGTGTTTGACTTTCCTTTGATTCAATTAGGTTTGTTTGAATGTGTTTGACTTTCTTTTGATTTAATAAGCGTTGTTTGAATGTGTTTGACTTTCATCTATTTCAATTAGCTTTGTTGAATGAATTTGACTTTCATTTGATTCAAAAAGCTTTGTTTGAATGTGTTTGACTTTCATTTGATTCAATTGGCTTTGTTCAAATGGTTTAGACTTTCATTTGATTCAATTAGCTTCGTAGAATGCATTTGACTTTCATTTGACACAAATAGCTTTGTTTGAATGTGTTTGACTTTCATTTGATTTAATTAGGTTTTTTTTAGATGTTTTTGACTTTCATTTGATTTAATTAGCTTTGTTGAATGCATTTGACTTTCATTTGATTTAATTAGCTCTGTTTGAATGTGTTTGACTTTCATTCGATTCAATTAGCTTTGTTAAATGCATTTGACTTTCATTTGATTCAAAAAGCTTTGTTTGAATGTGTTTGACTTTCATTTGATTCAATTAGCTAGGTTTGAATGTGTTTGACGTTCATTCGATTCTATTAGGTTTGTTTGAATGTGTTTAACTTTCATTTGATTCAATTAGCTTTGTAGATTAAATTTTACTTTCATTTAGTTCAAATAGCTTTGTTTGAATGTGTTTGACTTTCATTTGATTTAATTAGCTTTTTTTGAATGTGTTTGACTTTCATTTGATTTAATTAGATTTTTTTAGATGTTTTTGACTTTCATTTGATTCAGTTAGCTTTGTTGAATGCATTTGACTTTCATTTGATTCAAAAAGCTTTGTTTGAATGTGTTCGACTTTCATTGGATTCAATTGGCTTTGTTCGAATGTTTTTTTACTTCCATTTGATTCAATTAGCTTTGTAGAATGCATTTGACTTTCATTTGACACAAATAGCTTTGTTTGAATGTGTTTGACTTTCATTTGATTTAATTAGGTTTTTTTTAGATGTTTTTGACTTTCATTTGATTTAATTAGCTTTGTTGAATGCATTTGACTTTCATTTGATTCAAAAAGCTCCGTTTGAATGTGTTTGTCTTACATTTGATTCAATTAGCTTTGTTTGAATGTGTTTTGACTTTTATTTGATTTAATTAGATTTTTTTAGATGTTTTTGACTTTCATTTGATTCAATTTGCTTTGTTAAATGCATTTGACTTTCATTTGATTCAAAAAGCTCTATTTGAATGTGTTTGACTTTCATTTGATTCAATTAGCTCTGTTTGAATATGTTTGACTTTCATTTGATTCAATTAGCTTTGTTAAATGCATTTGACTTTCATTTGATTCAAAAAGCTTTGTTTGAATGTGTTTGACTTTCATTTGATTCAATTAGCTCTGTTTGAATGTGTTTGACGTTCATTCGATTCTATTAGGTTTGTTTGAATGTGTTTAACTTTCATTTGATTCAATTAGCTTTGTAGATTGCATTTTACTTTCATTTAGTTCAAATAGCTTTGTTTGAATGTGTTTGACTTTCATTTGATTTAATTAGCTTTTTTTGAATGTGTTTGACTTTCATTTGATTTAATTAGATTTATTTAGATGTTTTTGACTTTCATTTGATTCAATTAGCTTTGTTGAATGCATTTGACTTTCATTTGATTCAAAAAGCTTTGTTTGAATGTGTTTGACTTTCATTGGATTCAATTGGCTTTGTTCGAATGTTTTTTACTTCCATTTGATTCAATTAGCTTTGTAGAATGCATTTGACTTTCATTTGACACAAATAGCTTTGTTTGAATGTGTTTGACTTTCATTTGATTTAATTAGATTTTTTTAGATGTTTTTTACTTTCATTTGATTTAATTAGCTTTGTTGAATGCATTTGACTTTCATTTGATTCAAAAAGCTCCGTTTGAATGTGTTTGTCTTACATTTGATTCAATTAGCTTTGTTTGAATGTGTTTGACTTTCATTTGAATTGATTAGCTTTCTTTGCATTTGACCTTCATTTGATTCAAAAAGCTCTTTTTGAATGTGTTTGACTTTCATTTTTATTCAATTAGCTCTGTTTGAATGTGTTTGACTTTCATTTGATTCAATTAGGTTTGCTTGAATGTTGTTTCGGGGTTTTCTGATGTCCTGCGGGGGAGTTACAATTCCGAGACTGGAACCGGACGCCTGTACCTGCAAAATAACGGAGACTCTTGTGAGCTCCGCCTCCAACGGTCAAGTTAGTACCTGATTAAGGAGTAATTAATGCGGAAATTAAAGTAATAAGGTCTCTCTAGGTGAGAGTGTTTAAGGTAGGTAATCTGCTTAGTTAGCGAGATCAACCGGTTATTAGTGTGTTCCGTAATGTTTCTGTCCTGACCCCCCCCTTTAATGAGGATTAAGGGAGGTATTTATAACCTTGGGAAACGTGCCCATCCTAGGTTTAGGTAAACCTAGGGCCGATTGGGCTTCCCTCGGAAGTTGGGCCTGGGTGGCCGGTTTCTCCATTAGGCATGGAGTATGCCACATGTCGTGACATAACAGGTCCAAGGTGGACGAATAAGCGCGTGCCACGTGGCAAGCCCTGACAGTTCCAACTAGGGGACACTTGGCAGGTCCTGATTGGCCCACGTGGCGCATTCCGATTGGTAGGAGCAAAATCCCCTAATCATTTGCCCCTCACAGGTGGCACGTGATTGGTCACGTGTTACCTGTGACAGGTGTCGTACTGTAACGGGCGACGGCCTGCTACAGGTGTCAGTCGGCGAATGGACGAGAGATTTTCCCGCCCAAATTTTGAATTCTGGAAGTGACCCTTCGCCTTCTCACTTCGCCTATATAAGGGAGAGTTGCCTTGAGTCATTTTCACACTTTGAGAACTATTTGAGAACATTCGGACCCCTGAACTTGCTCTGACATTTTGGACTTTTTCTGCCTACCGCCTGTTCTGACAAGCCGACTGCACCGGATTTCCAGAACTTCATCAACCGTCACTCGTTCAGGTAACTCAGTTCTCTTACTCTTAATTTTCTTTTTATTTTTTGAAATGGCATCACGGAAGCACACGACACGACCTAAGTTAGTGATCAGCCGGTCACCGGGGACGGCTGAATCTAGGACTAGGAGTGTCGCCTGCCCTTTTCTGGACCCATCTTTGCCCTTTATACAAAGTCCGACTGTATCTGTGTCTATGCAGAACGTGATGGCCAGAACAAAAAAGACTGCTATGATCTCAAACTCGGACGGCTCCTCCCAAAGGGTGCTCATTAGTGAAACATCTGACCAGGCGCCAGATGTAGAAGTGAAACGAGGCGGCTGCCAAGCCGACAGTTCTGAGGGAGGGGTCAAGGTGGTCCCTTCCCATTTCACCGTTGATATGTCTAATTTTCCTTCTGCTCCTTCTAAGGGAGAGGAGGCGGGCCCCTCTGGGAGAGGGAGGAGTCGTCCTCTTCGGACTCGTCAGAGGACGAGTCCGAGTCCAGCTCTTCTGGCCACGCTTCTCCAGGCTCAGAAGAAAGAAACAGCCGCCTACAAGAGGCGAGGCTTTCTCATGCAGTTGAGAAGGGGGGCAATTGGGCGGAGCCGTCCGCCTCTTACAGAGAGGAAAACACCCCCTACTACTGCACGGTACCCCGGGGCCGGATCGCAGCCATGCAAGACAAAGTGGAGAGCTTTATAGCTAACCACAGAATGGGCCCCAGATTTTTACTGTTCGTGCCGGATCCAGAAGACACTGTCGTCTGGCCGGCTGGTACCAGCTATGATGACGGCTGCTTTGGCTGCTATGTGGCGGCAATCAAAGCTGGACTGCGCTTCCCATTACATCCGGCTGTTCAGCGGATTTTAGATGGGTATGATTTGGGGTTATGGCAGTTAGCCCCCAACTCTTGGGTAAACGTACTCGGCTATGTGGCCAGGTGCGAAATGTACGGGGTGGAGCCAAGCTTTGAGGCTTTCGCCCACATGAACTATCTCAGCCGGACCCCTAAGTCGGGAGGTACCGGCTGGTATCAATTAACAAGCCATAGGGGCTACCTCATGACGAGAGGTAAGGCGAACAAATGGAAGGATTGGCGGAACACCTTCCTTATCATCGAGGGTTCAGACACGGAGCTGAACAAACGCTTTAACAAGTGGAATAGGGATCCGCCTCTTCTCGCAGGCGGCCGCAGCATGCCGCCTGTTCCCCCCAAAGGCTAAAAAAGAGATCCTAGACAAAGGACTCTTCAAAGTAGAGACTAGGGTGAACTCTACTTCAGGGGTACGAGAGCAAGTACCCCTAAACTGCGTCCCGAGCTTCAAGTGGCTCTATGACGAGTACCTTTTGGCCGCCTGTGGCCTCAGCAGTCGGTGCTCTAGAGGTAGCCGGCCTGACAAATACTCTGTTTTTTCACGCCTTGTTTACTTTGGATTTTTACTAACTTTGCTGTTTATTTTTTGCAGCTGACGCCATGAGTAAAATAACAGCATCCAAGACTGCGGCGGCCATGTTGCGGGCCTCTCTCATGCAACAGTCTTGTACCGACTCCCTCAACAAGGGGGCACCCTTGTAGGCTTCGAAACTCTTCCTCTTTTAGGAGTTGTCTTATGCATATACTAACTCTCTTTTTTTTTTTTTTTTTTTTTTTTTTTTTTTTTTTTTTTTTTTTTTTTTCAGTCGGGCACTCCAAGAGCTTCTTCCTCGCAACAGCCGGACCCCAAGGCCCGGAGGACGACTGTTGCAAGCTCTCCTGGGTCTTCCAGGAAAAACAGTGGCGGCTGAGAAGCAGCCGGCCACTTCTTCTAAAACCCCGGCGGGGCCGCCTAGAAGTATGGACAATTACTTGTAAAAAACTTTTACACTTGCTTCCTTCTTGACTAGGTCTAACTTGCTTTTTTACGCTTGATGCAGCCGGCCCTCAGGGGCCTGACTTGGTAGAGGTTAGCCAAGTCATGATCAAAGCAGTTCCTCCATCTGAAAAGGAGGCGGTCAGGGGTGTCGGCACCCTTGACCTTGATGGGATTGCAGGGGTCCTTGCTGAGGTATACTTTTTTGAGTATTTGAATTCCAGGACGCCTGTTATCTTTTTTTGTTTGGAAACTGACGCCTGTTTTTTTTTTTTTTTTGTACTTAGGCCGTGCTCCGAGTTAACGGCCTTCGCAAACCGCTTGATCGGAAGAACAAAGAGGTAAAAGGCTGCAAAAGCTATGGCGCCTCTGACTGTGATAAGGCAATGTTTCAAATTGCCCAAAATGAAGTACTGACCATTGATATTCTTTATTATCAGGCGCAGGCTACCGCCGTTGTTCGGGCTCAGTTAGAGGCGGCCCAGAAGAAGAATGACGAGCTGGAGGCGACCATCACAAATCTTAAGGCCGAGCTGAAACCTCTTCGCCTAAAAATGTACTCTTACGAAGCCATGGAGAAATCCTTGGCCAGCGTAAAAGAACGCCTGGTGAGCCAAGAGAAGAGTCTTACCCAAGAGCTCTCGGAAAAGGCCGAGCAAGAGAAGAAAGAGCTCGTCCGGGAGATGATGGAAGACTCCGCTCAAATCCAGCGCATGACCTGGGGCCGCCTCTTCCCCAGTGCCGACTTTGCCTCTTGGGAAAGAACGTACCGCCAGTGTTCGGAAACATATAATCAAGAGATCCTGGCGGCTGCTGAAGAAGAGGCGTTGGGAGAAGCGTTGGAGGAGCCGGTTGTGGCGCTTGTGCCACGTGGGGGTAAGGCATCAAAAAGGATGCAGCTGAAGCCGAGTCCAGCAAGAAGAGTGCTGACCAGGCGGCAGCTGCTAATACTGAACTGCCCCCTTCTTAAGCTTAATGTATTCTTTCCACGGCCTGCGTGCCGTTTGCTTTGTATTTACCCGGCCAGGGGGCCGGGGCTTTGAATATTTTGCTGGTCTTTAATGACCGGCTTATTTTTAATGAATTTTTGTTTTGCTTCAAATTTGTCCAAGTATTCCATATCTAATATCCAATTGTTTACTAGACCGACTTTTGTACATGGCCGAACGTTGCAGGCAAGTACGGATAATTAGTACGCCGCCTATGCCCCTAGACGACTGGTTGTCTGTTTTCCAGGATAGACGATCAGTCGGCCATTTATTCAATCGGTATTCGAACTATTTTGTCTGGATCCTTTTTAGGCAGGCGTGCCTGTCTTTTTGTAATTTTAACCAAGTAGGAAAGTGGTCTGACCAAGTAAATAGAGTATTACCTAGTCGCCAAGGAATTGAGTAGTAGAGATAACAAGCGGCGGGTACCGGTTATTTCCCTTTATGCCAATGTTGGCTTTTAACTCATAATTTGTTAACCTAGCAAGAGTAGTGGTTGAGAGCCCCTGTTTGTTAAAAACAGGCGGACGACTCATACCTTTAAGGCTCCATACTAAGTTTGAGTGACTATTAAGTTAACATAGGAGTTACTTAGTCTTCGTCACAATCTAGATTGAGTAGTAGAGGTACCAGGCGGCGGAGGCCGGCTGATCCCCTTGATTCGCCAACGTTTGTTGGCTATTAACTCAATAGGTTACCTAGTAGGAAAGGGGTTTGAGTGTCCCTGTTTGTTAAAAACAGGCGGACGACTCAAACCTTTTAGGTTCCATACCAAATTTGAGGGAGTGACTATGAGTTAACGTTGGAGTTACTCAGTCGCCGTCACTTTTGTTTGAGAAGTAGAGGTACCAGGCGGCGTAGGCCGGCTAGACCCCTTGATTCGCCAATGTTTGTTGGCTATTAACTCAATAGGTACCCCCTGCATTTATCCCAAGTAATACAGGCGGTCATCTGACTCAGATGTCAACTGCTACCACTGGTTTGGTTAGTGATAGAGTTATCCTTGTCTCAAAAACGGCTACGTGGTTGCCCTTGGGGACAGTCGTATAGGTGTCGTGTAATTAGTTTATAGAACAATGTTCCACCCAAAAGGGAGCTGCTCTCTGCGACGAATTTCATCCGGAGGGATGCCGTCGACGCCTGCTATGATGTTGGGACAGGTCGTATTAGTTTTGTAGATTTGATCAGTTGGCTTGGCGCCTGGTCTGATCATCCGGCCTGTGGCCTTGGTAAGTTCTTGGTGAACGTTGGTGCTAAATAAAAGGAGGGTAGCCGCCTGTTAGGCACAGGGTCGGCCAGGCCCTAATCTTTTTAGCTAAGTATTAGGGGGGTGGCTATGTGTTTGGAACCAGTCGGCCATCTTCTTATGGAGAGTAGCCGACTATATGCCCAGGCGACATGCCCCTATTGTGAGTGAAATACTCAATGGAGAGTAGCCGACGGTAAAGGTACAGACGGCATGCCCCTCTGAAGATAGAGTGTAAAACTCAATGGAGAGTAGCCGACTGTAAAGGTACAGACGGCATGCCCCTCTGAAGATAGAGTGTAAAACTCAATGAGAGTAGCCGACTGTAAAGGTACAGACGGCATGCCCCTCGTAATACAAAATTTAATAGTAAGTGCAAACTTTTATTAAGTAGCTCTTTACTTTACATCATTCAAAAGAAATATTTTTTAAGATTATCTACATTCCAAGTTCGAGGCAACGGTTGTCCGTCTGGTGTTTCCAGACGGTAGGTACCGTCCCTGACTTCCTCATAGATTCGGTAGGGTCCTTCCCAGTTGGGAGTTAGTTTGCCAGACTCATTAGCCCTACCAACTGCTTCCATTTTTCTAAGTACAAAGTCCCCTACTTTGAGTGGACGCCTGTGTACTTTTTTGTTGTATGATCTAGTCATTCTCAGGCGATAGATCTCATGGCGCAAGACAGCATTGCCCCTCTTTTCAGGGAGTGAGTCTAATGCCAGGCGCATGGCTTCCCAGTTTGCCTCTTCGTCATATAGCATTACACGAAGAGTCGGCTCGTAGTGTTCTATTGGAAGAACAGCTTCCGCACCGTAAGTTAGGAGGAATGGAGTTTCTCCAGTCGCCCCTTTTTCAGTCGTCCTAATGGCCCAGAGAACATGTGGTAGTTCATCCGCCAATAGGCCGCCTGCTCGTTCAATTTTTTCTTGAGACCGTCTGAGATGATTTTATTAAAGGCTTCTACCTGGCCGTTTGCTTGTGGACGGCCGACAGATGCAAAGTAGTTTGCAATTCCTTGGTCACCCAACCAGCTTTTGAGAACAGGCGTCTCAAATTGGGGACCATTATCAAAAACCATAGACATGGGAACCCCGAACCGAGTGATGACATTTTTCCAAATGAATGAAATTACATCTTTCGTCTTGATTCCCTTTACAGCCTCCGCCTCTACCCATTTAGTGAAGTAGTCGACGGCAACAAGTATGTACCTCCTTCCGCCTGTAGCAGGCGTATATGGACCCAGAATGTCCATGCCCCACTTAGCAAACGGTAGTGGGCTGTGAATGGTAGTGAGGTCAGTAGCCGGACGGTGAATTAGTTTGCCAAACCTTTGGCACTTGTCACATTTTTTCACCATCTCCATTGCATCTGCTTCCAAAGTAGGCCAAAAGTAGCCCTGCCGCCTTGCCCTTTGAGCAAGCGTCCTACCGCCTATATGAGAAGCACAGTAACCAGAGTGAAGATCATCTAGTATCTCTCGTCCCTTTTCTGGAGTAACACACTTTAAGAAGGGTTGAAGGTACCCCCTCTTGTGAAGTTCTCCCTTAATCATTTCAAAACAGGTGGCTCGTTTTTTCAGTGCTGCCGCCTGTTGAGGATCATCCGGCAGTGTACCGTTTGTCAGATATGCCTTGATTGAATCCATCCAGGTTGAGCTTCTGTCTAGGATTCCAATAGGGTCTTCCTCGATGCTTCTCTTCTCCATTACATCCCAAAAAACAGTTCGAGGAGTATCAGAGGAGGCGGATGATGCTATTTTTGACAGTGCATCCGCCTGGTTGTTTTCTGATCTTGGCACTTGGATCAGATGGAAATCCTCAAGGGAGTCGACTGCTTGTCGGACCGCCTGTAAATACTTGATCATGGCCGGATAGGTTGCTTCGTATTCGCCATTGTACTGACTCACTATCAATTGTGAATCGGAACAGGCGTCTATTTTTCTTGCCCCTGCCGCCTTGGACATGCGGATCCCGGCTAGTAAAGCTTCATATTCTGCCTCATTGTTTGAAGCCTGAAAACTGAAGCGTAGAGCATACTCAAATCTGTCGCCCTCTGGCGACTGACATATGACGCCTGCTCCACAACCATTTGAAGTAGAGCTTCCGTCCACATATACCTTCCATACTTGGTCTGGAACTTGAGAGTCAGGAGGACGAGTCATCTCTACAATAAAGTCAGCAAAGGCTTGCCCCTTCACTGCTTTTCTAGGCTCGAAAGTAACTTCGAGGCCTGTATTTGTATGGCCCATTTGATCATTCGGCCTGACGACTCCATGATGGTCAGCGCCGCTTGATAGGTTGGTCTGTATACACGACGACTGTATGTGCCAAAAAGTAGGGCTTCAATTTTTTAACAGCCATGAAGAGTGCAAGACCAAATTTCTCCACTAGGGGATACCTCAACTCGGCATTTTTCAGTACGTGACTGACAAAGTAGACCGGGAGCTGACAGCCGTCCCTTTCAGCAAGGAGAACAGCGCTTAACGCATGATCAGAGACGGCCAGGTACATGTAGAGAACCTCTTTGGGCAAAGGGCTGACCAGCCTCGGCAAGGAATGCAAGTGAACTTTTAATTTCTGGAAGGCGGCCTCAGCATCCGGCCCCCATTCAAACCTTGCCTTTTTCTTAATTGCCTGGAAAAAGTATAGGCATTTGTCGCCTGATCGGCTTAGAAATCTTCCCAAGGCCGCCAGACAACCTGTTA